>NC_062541.1:10733043-10803043 GCF_022655615.1 Tachysurus fulvidraco | reverse complement strand
AAAGTCTCCAGAGGGTCTTCCTTTAAATACACCAATCTTAAAGATTTTTCTGTATATACTGTTCAAAATATTATTCTAGAGCAGGTTTATACTTGCCTCTGACACAAACTTAGTTGTGGCATTGCTCAAGGTTTTCAGCATGGGTGTCGCTTCCGCATAAAACAGAGACATCCGATTGGCCATTTCATTATTGACTTCATTCTCTGCCTCTAACTGCAGAAGATAAAAATATCAATTTGCTCAGACAGTGAACGTGTGTATGTGCATAATAACATGTCCAATCTTCAGGCTGAATGTTTATTTGGCACAGCACCTGCTGATTGTTCAGTCGATTCCTGCTTATGGTCCTCCTGTAGTAACTGAAGTCATTCTGAATGGCTGGATTTGTCATCTAAGAAGACAGGACAACTTGTTCAGAACATCGTGTTAATCACACAACCTGTTGTTATGACATAGAATTGGTTATTTATTACACAACACATCGACTTTCACATCATCAACAACACACACAGAGTGAACAGGGTGCTGTGAATCAATCTCACCTTTAGCTCATCAAAGCTGAGAGTGAAGTGCAGGATCTCTGCAAACTGCTTAGCCAGAGCCTGTTCTCTCTCCAGGTGCTGCATTGGAGCATATGGTGGGCTCGTCAGTGCTTCTAACAGGCTGCGCAAGGCATTTTCTGGAACAATGACAACACACAATAAGACAATATTGCCCAGAAAAAAGAGAGAGAGAGAGAGAGAGAGAGAGAGAGAGAGAGAGAGAGAGAGAGAGAGAGAGAGAGAGAGAGAGAGAGAGAGAGAGAGAGAGAGAGATGTTTTGTTCTGTTGCTATGCATATTAACACGTGTATGAGAGTGATCTAAGATTCTTAGGATTCAGATTGTTACTCAGTTTGTCTTTAGCAGAATCTTTAAATCTTAACCTAACCTAAAATCTTTCTGCCATATTGACACATGTTGTGTCCATTAATGCCTTTAGCATGCTTTAGCATATCTCAAGAGAAGCCATCCCTTCTTCTCATGAAATATGCAGCAGCACTTCTATAAATAACAAGCCAATATGTTTAACTGGAGGTCTGACGTGAAACTTAAAACCTACTGATCCGTTATCTGGATACAAGAGATGGACAGAATGAAGACATGGATATGTTGAAAAGCATGGATGTTTTTTATTCCTGCAGTCTTCATTTCATTGATTTGGTTTGTGTTAAGTTTCTATTGAGTCCGGTGCATTCCCTTGACACAGATTTGGTACTGCATTACTGGCTCGTCAGCATAGTTAAGGAAGAAGTGATGTGATATTAGCTTCTGAATCTGCTAAATTCTCATCCTCCCATACACAGGTCATGGAAGCTCTGCATCCTTTACACTTTACCGGATGCGGTAGCCATGGCGACACTTCTGTGAAAAATCTTTCATCTGCGCCAGAGGGAAGGCACATGCTGCTAGAGTCTTCACACAATGCCTTGGCTTACGTGGTGGCCACATCATGTAATCCTACTTGTTCTTTCACATTTTAAAAAAAATAGAAAAAAAATCTGGATATCCACTCACCTAACCTGAGTGAAAATTCATAGAAACGCTTTAGCTTGGCCACCAGGGGGCACACAGCATTCCAGGCTTTCTCCTGAAGCTGGAGGTCATTGGGGTTCTGAATAGCCTGGAAAAAAAAAAAACAACCACAAACAAAATTAAGAACAAATGTCTGTAATAGATGTGTTAGAATTGACAAACCACTGTAGATAAACAGAACTGAAAGACAGAATGAAAGACATCAACACTGATCCTTTCTTCTTTCTGTAAATTTGCTTCCACTGGCTGCAAGCTTTGATCTACAGGAGCTGTGAGTTTTCACAGCTGAATAAACATCATGATTCCATTTGTACTATGCAAACCTATGTGACCAAACCTACAAAGCCAACCTATTAGAAAAATATTTATTCATAAAGCAAATTTAATTATTAGCTTTCCAGTTGTGTGGCTGAGAAAGGTTTACTCTTGGGGACATGCTCATACCTCTCTTATCTCTTGCCCCGCTCCGCTGTAGGACTGTAATTCTGCTAGGATACCATGAGCCTCCTCCAGGACGGCACTGACTTGATTCCAAACGGCCGTCTCCGCCTCTGTGGGCTGGGCATCTGCAGATCAAACATGGTCCCAATGGTGTCAATTTATGGATGCCAATGTAGACTAAAGTCAAACACATCCAATGTTCTTTTGGATTATTTATCACCTCTGTCAGACACAGCCTTGTATATGTTCCTTTCTCCTTGGAAGCCAATAATTTAGAGTTTAATTGGCCTAGTATTCACATTACTATTGATTAACAGAACTGGCAGTAAACCAAGTACCACACCCAGTTCCTGGCCAGGATGGAAGATACTTCATACTACGGTGGTATTATTACTTTATCACCCCAGACAGAGTGCTCTGTCCAAAGACATTGAGATAGAGGTTTTTTTAAACCACATGGATTAGTTATAACTCTGTAATAGCTACAGTAATAACTCTGGTGTTTAAATACATTAGGAGGATTTAGATTTATTAGAGTATCTTGGGGGATTCGATGCGGTTGAAATAACATTCAGCAAATTGAATGTGTAGATATGCTTGAGATTCTGAGCTTGGTGTGACTTCCAAATCTTTGTAACATGAAGTGGAATCAAATGTTGGTTATATTTTATGTGTATTTTAGCCTAGTAAATAGTCAGCTGCTTCAAAACAGCCCACAAATAGATTAACTTGTGCAAGATCACACATGATTTCTCAGGTCAAGAGGCTTTTATTGTCATTTCAACCACACATAACTAGCGTAGTACACAGCGAAATAAAACAACGTTCCTTCAGGACCATTGTGCTGTGTTGTACAAACTAAGAGCCAAGTACATTAACTTAGTTCTACAAGTTCTACATGACATGCATTTCTAATACTATCTCTCCATACAGAGACCTATGTCCTTGTCATCTAAAATTAGATAAAAAGTATTTGTCAAAATGAAAAATTATATTGAATCTATTTTTACTTGCTTATTCATTTGCTTATATGATTGTGCCATATTTATTAGAAGAGAACTAAAATTCCTGAATTAAACTATTAGTTTTTTTTATTTTTGGCCACATAAATGGGCCATTTTTTTTCTTTTTATCTTAACTGATGTTTGTTGAGGATCCCCATTCTTAGTTAGTGAGTATAAGCTGAAAATGTGGGGCGTTGTGTTCTGGAGAAAAAAAATTGTCTCTCACATTTGTAACATAATTAGGATTGGGATTGAATTTTTATAGTGTTGCCCTGGTATTATTTGTAGATTTGATTATATTACCTGTACATCGTTTCACATTGGAATTTGTCAGCTGTCAACTAATGAATGCTGTCAAAACTACGGATCGGATGCTGTCATATGACAGCAGTGAATTGTTCCTTCAGCTGCCAAATCACAGCAATTTTGAGAAAGGAAATCAAGAACTGTGACAGAAAAGGACACTCCTAGAAGCATCAGAGATTGTAAAGTACAGAGCAGAACAGGCTGCTGTCCATGTTCTTTTTAAAAAGTGCTTTATGGTTATTTAGATACTAAATAACCATGATACAAACCCCTATCTCACCTGCACTATTAGACAGTAATTTACTTTGTGTTAAAGTGATTAAGGCTGTGTCATTATGCATTACTTCATTACAGCTGAGTAGTTGCAGAGTGTTATTTGGATAGCAGCCTGTCTGAGCTCATTGTGCACATGGAGTTATTGAAACACCAGAGAGGAAATGTTAAAGTGGAGCTGGTAAAGGACTGGAGGTTTCAGAAAAGAAGGAGCTATTTGGAAAGGATAAGAGTTAGAAAAGTGAACAGAGAAATGGAAATTCCCACTTCCTCAGTTCTTACATATTAACATGCTTTCTTCTCTCGCTCATTCAGTCACACCACCTTGCCAACCGCACACAAACACACAAGCAAAAAAATAAAAAATAACATGGGTAGATGCACAGTCAGAGAATTGAGAAGAAAGTAGGTAAAGTATATATATATATATATATATATATATATATATATATATATATATATATATATATATATATATATATATGCTACATATAATTTTAATATACACAAGGTTTACTAAGATATTGCAAAGGATTCATGCTAGACCCATAAATCAGGGGAAAAAACAAGGTCACTGTAGAAGGTCCCTGTACATAGAATGGGAGCAATTTATATAAAAAATAGAGCAAAAGAGGAAATGAAAGCCACAATGGACGCAAATGGGGATGAGCAGAGCTAAGAAAATAAAGAAACAAAACTCAAAAAATAAGAAGCTGATGAGCTCACGTTCAAAGTCAAGGAAAACTATTGGGCCATGCTCAAGTTCGGCGCAAGCCAGCACTTTCAGGAGATTCCCCATGAGCCCCCTGGAACAGAAAGAAGGGAGACGTGTGGGTGATGGAAGGTCATGGAGATTTGTGTGGTGTGTGTGTATACAGATATGTGTGACATCAGGGGCATGTACCAGGCGTAGGGTGTGGATGGAATGGATTAAAACGTGTTGACATAGACCAGGAAGACTGGAGTGTTTGGTGTGATGTCATGGTGTAAAAGTAAAACTCTTTTTCCTGCTTCATTCTTATTTCTCAATGCAGGCACCCACAGAACCTCCTCCAATCCACCCATTCTCCCACCTCAGCACATCCACCCTGATCTCTCACACACACTGAGACATAACACACCACACAGCAACAAGCACTTACTTTCAAAGTCCAGAAAAAAATGTGGACAGTTCTCTAAATCCTTGCCAAGGACCTTAATGAGGTTCCCCATGGCTGGCAAACCTATGCAAGGGAGACAACAGATGCATACAGTACAATGCAACATCACCTGTTTTATCACAAAATCAGTTCAGAAGTTCATAACTTGTGTAAAAGCCATGCCACATTCTGTTTGGTCAAATATATGTTTAAGTTCAGAAACGTGGTGATTTTAAAAGCATATCATTTTTAATAATACATGAATAGAACTCTTGGATCTGGATCTTTAGAATTTGTTGCATCTTTAGTGGTACAGGACATAAAAAAATATTCAGTATTTATATATATACATATGTCAATTGCTGTTGACAAGTTTCACTCATAAATAATATGTGGGATAAATGTGACAGTATTCAATGTACAGTATAAAGGTCATAGAAATTATCAATGTGAAATATCACAGAGACCTAGCCAATAAGATTTATCCACGTAGGTTTGTTTCGCACTATGTTCATGCAATTGTAAGGCATTGCATTTATCATTCAGTGAAGTGATGAGGATGTCCAGAATTTAACGGTGTTAGCACTCTAGAAAAAAAATCTTATAGTTTCCAGCATGTCATATTTTTCTAGCACCTTCTAAAATGGTGCACGATACCTTGCTACAAGGTTGTTTTTCTTTTTAGCAACAATATTAGCAGCTATCTAGCTAATTATAAACAGTGTCTCATGCGCCCTACAGTTAAAACACTACAAGATGTTATGAGCACAAAATCTGATTCAATAAAACAAATTTTCCTGATTTTAAAATCAGTTTATAATCTCAAATTGATTCCAGGCTTGAATATATCTGGGCACTGTTTAGAGTCCCAACATATGCATATTTCATTGCCCAGTTTCAGCTCTCAGTATAATCGAAACTACTGAAAATATATGACCTTATAAAATACAGTAAGTCTATCATACATGTGTTCCAATAATTCCACATACAAATATTCATAAAAGTAGATCAGTTACAAAATCAGTCCCATTTTTGCACACTATGACATGGACTTGTGCTACTGCCTAATAACCATAGCTTAAAATCATTAAAAATCCTTTACAAATTATATTTATGATAAATTTATAACACTCCACAACCACCATAATTCTTTTAATGAACTGTACGTGATTCCATTTGTTATTCCCATTGTCTCTCATGTTTAATCTGAGCACTACCAGATCCCTGTAAACTTTAAGGTTATGCAAAAATCTATATAGGTTATATAAATCTATATAATAATTTACAGCATATAAGATGATAATTAGGGGAGCAGGTTACTGATGATGTGTGTCAATGTACGATTAGGAGTGTCATAATAAGACGATTTGCAGATATATATGTTAATGTCAGTACATTAATCCAAATCATCATTATTATATGCATTACATTATTTGTCTACAGTATATTAATTGTACTTTTAAAATGATTTATAAATAATTCAATAGACCAACAAGGGCATATTTTCATAATTCTAATACCTTAAAATAGTCTTTATTTACATCATCACCATTCACCGTTTACTCACAACAGTAGGCCTATATCTGAATCTGAACAATACAATAATAATGTTTTATATATCAAACCATTTCTTTTTGAATCAAAATCATATTGTACTATAGTAGATTTGGTTACTGAATCCTGAATTATTAGCATTATGAATTGAAATGATGTTGTGTAACATGGAAGCATGTGGTTTGCACGCCAATGTGCTACGTACTGTAAAAATATAATCTAACCCACTACTCATGAAGTATCCACTAAATATTTTTTGTTTAATCTCTATGTGTAATCATCATAGCTATTAAACATGAATACTTGTGTGTCTCAAGAAGATTTTACAGATGAACTGAGGTATCTGGTATCAGGTAGCTGAGACGATCCCATGAAATTCTCACTTCTTTTTTCATATTAGAAATCCATATGTATCTAAATATCATTAGCATACAGAGATTTACCACATCTCTGTACTGCCTCCACTTAAAAAGTGAACGACTAAAAATAAACGCTTGACGTGTTAAGACTTCTTTCACAAATATGATCTGAAATGGCAGCTAGCCTTACGCTCTGCATCAAATGGTGATGCAGTGTGTGGTTAAAGGCACACACACACACACACACACACACACACACACACACACACACACACACACACACACACACACACACACACACACACACACACACACACACAGTACAGAGATAGCATTTCCCAGCCGGTTTATCACTGCCCGTCTCCTGGCAACTAGCCTTATAGCTCTGTTTCCATGGCTGGATCGCTCGCTTTGCTTTCTCCCCCTCCCTCTTTGCAAGCTGAGACTTTCATCAGCCACAATCTTCCTCATTTTCTCCTGTACTTATTACAAGAAATGGAGCGCATGTGGTAGCGTGTACCTGGCTGTTGCTACATATACTATTCACTTATGTAATGGATACCGTGTTCATCTATGTTTGTTCAAACTGTTTGATCATTTCATTTAAAATTTTAACTAAAAATACACAATGTATTTGTATTTACATTCATTGTTCAAATTAGTGACATAGGTAATAGTACAGATGCTTTTTTTGATTAATTGCTTTTTAGATGCAATTAATCATTTTTTTGATTAATATTTCTTTAGGTCGAGATAACATAAGGATAATCGCTGTAATATAATTAATTTTCAAGTATGTGGCAAAATTGTTTGCAGCATTGCTTCACTTAAAGGTGCAATATCCACCATTCAAACCGAGCCTCACAGAAGTCTTTTAGAGTCAACTCTGACGCTTCTGTATGATCAAAGAAAATTTCTCAGATAACTGACAGCATTAATTATTGCTCTGCAGCTGCACTTCAGCATAAAATGGACATCATGACAGTTACTGTTGTTATCACCTACCAGCCAACATATGCTTGCCTTCTCCCACCTTTCTTTGTTTTGTTCTAGTTCAATCTTCTAACACTGCTGTGCCTTTTCCTCCTCTGGACCCTGAAGTGTTCCTCAGATCAGCAGAATCATGCGCTTACCACGGTCAGGCTGTGTGCTGTGTGTCTTTACAAGAACTGTGCACTTGTGCCGAAGCAGTTCTGCACTCAGCATGACGCTGTTCTTTTCACACTTCTCTTTTTCTGACTTCTATTTGAAGGCACATTGTGTGTGTGTGTGCGTGTGTGTGCATGCGTGTGTGTGTGTGTTTGTGTGTGTGTGTGCGTGTGTGCATGCGCGTGTGTGTGTTTGTGTGTGTTTGTATGTGGGCGTGAGTGTGTGTGACAGATAGATATGTTACTTTTTGGTCCTGTGAACAAAGAGTGTGGGCTACAGAGGATGCCCTAAACTAGGCTTGGGGTTTAGTAGCTATGTTAACGCTTTAGCAGCAGCTTCCTGTGGACACAAAAGTTAGACAGAACTTTGGCATTGTTTAAGCTTCCTCAAAACAAAAAAAAAAACCCACTGAAAGCACACCATTTTGTGACATCTTTTTCTTTAGATGATTTATCTTTTATTCTTGGCTTGTAGATAATAAAAGGAAAGGATAAATCATTAATGCAAGCTATGCATGGCATGAAGTGTCAGCCCCCAGCAGATAGCTTTGTGGGTACGGATTGTTCGAGCGGAAAGGCTCTAAACCTTCATCTATAAGAATGGCTCATATACAGCTCTTGCTAAATGAATAAATATAAATGGTTGGCACCGCATAGCTGCATTAAAATATATTGAGTGGTGAGAGAGAAAGGTTGTGGCTTGTAAAGAGGAAGTAAGACTAGCAGTTACAGGTCTGTTGAAGAAAAATGAAAATGCCTTTTGCTTCACTTGTGTTTAAGAGTCAAACTTAACCATAAATTTGCCCAATTCCGTGCACATTACTCTAACCATGCTGTGGTGTGCACACCGGCATATTACATATCTATTAATATTCAGTACATGGTCACAAACCGCACTATATTGCAAGTGACTTACATTTTAGCAAGTGCAGAATATAGTCTAATCTAATATTTTTCACTGTAAGATTACAGTAAACCGAATACATGATCATTAAATATCATGGTGCACTATAGGTCTATAAATATTCAGTTCATGATTGCAGATGTTCCTACACTGTGAAGGAATGACATTTTTGAAAATGTATACATTTTGAATGCAGCCAAATAAATCTAGTATTTCCTATTACAACATTATAATAAACCAAACGAAATAAACTACACAACCAGTGTCGATAATGCCAATGACTGCTTAGTTAAAGAAGGTTGCACAGGCCACAGCTGGCCAGTTTCATACTCGTACCTTTGCTTGCGATTTTCCTCCAAGAGCACTTTACTGCATCCACTGGGGGCCTGACTGCTCCTCTGCCAGTATCACAGCATCAGCATCCACCACCTGAAGAAGAGAACGGAAGATGTTGTTATTGTTGCTGTTCTTTTCAGAAAATTGATTGGAAAAAGAGTGTAAACAAGCAAGAAACATAGATATAGACAGAGTGCTAGTTCTCATTGCTGTGTAGCACCGAGATACAGGGTGCTAACACTGACTAACTGAAGTGCAACACATATGCAACTATCTTTGTGAGGACCTACCACTGAGGTAATTGTCTCTCTATGTTCTATATAATTATAGTATTTAAAAGAAAAGTTGGTGTCTTCACAGGACCCTGCAACCACAAAATTTGTTCTTATTATCACACATTTGGTCTCTTTAGTGCATTCTAACACTTAATATTTGTCTGTTGTCGTCACTGTGAATATTTCTATTTGGACATACATAATTTTTTTTTGTTGCATGCGTGTGATTATGCAATTTTTATAGAAGTGACATTTCTTATAATGGTGGCTTTTGAGCAATGTAAAAACTCAAATGAATATTCAGTATTGACAAGTAGAAGCTTTCAGTTATTATAGACAGATGGTGTGTTTGTTGTGTTGAAAGAAAAATTAGCTTTTAAGTCGTGGCTTCTCAATTAAGAAAATGCTACTGGATTATAGCCCAGAGCAGTTTGTTGATAATGGAGACATAAAGTTGGCAAGAAATGTCTTAGATTTTCTAGTGTGTAGTTTACTGGCAGTTTCATGAACACATCTCACTAAAAGCATCTTCTCTAAATTCTGCAGCTCCATCCAACTGTATAGACATGCATATAAGTGTTGTTATTGATTATTGCATGTCACGGTTGCATGATGCTTAGGAAACCTTTCAGCAGTCTTCAATAACTGTAGTGTATAGTTCCAGTGGGAAATCCAACCTAAAACAACACAACAAAATTCTCAGAAATTTACTGGGCTAATAAATTCTCGAAGGACATGAAACAACTCTTCGTTTTTGAGTGAAAGAGATGTTCACATATAAACTATACAGTAACAACTCAAACACCCTTCCAACATGTCTGATTAGACAGACAGATATCAGAAGTTTTTTTTATGATTGCCCTTAAACGTTCAAAGCTTATCAGATATTATGCAAATTTATCTGGTGTATTTCTAACAAAAGTGGATATGAATAGTGCATGAAAATCATTTCAGATATCATTAAGTTAGCTGCTTTGTAAAGATTTTAAACACTTAAAATTTCTAAGAAATCTTGTTTGCTACATCCCTGGTCTCTATTTTCAAGCTAGTCTAAACTAAATAGTGGGATCTTTTCTGGCAAGCAAAAAAATGGCAAAAGCCAAAGCACACCTTATTTGTTCATTGTGAATAATGTATTCATATCCATTTACATCCCTATCATAAACTAGATGCTAACTACTGTATAAACCAACTGTTAACATACTATTAGGGCTCATGGGTTTGTGACTGTGAACTGGTATCTGCAAACTTTAGCTAAATAAAACACACACACACACACACACACACACACACACACACACACACACACACACACACACACACACACACACACACACACACACACACACACACACACACAAAGACACACACACAAAGTCTCCAAATTATCACCAGCAGCAGGCAAAAAGCTTGATGCATAATGCAGCAGTGTCCACTCCATAAATCCAAAAACAATATTCATTGCAGCAAACAAAGAGCTCTGCTTGTTACGATGGCTTATGGGCAACCTGCAGTCCTGCTGATCACCGCACACACACTGAACCACACAAGTGCTTCACATGATCTACCGTCCCGATTCAGCATTATCATTAACATGAACCATTATCACTATACCACGAGTGACAGAAATAGAGCAGTGTGTTTTGGGGTGATAGAGAGACGCACTGTATATTTACTGGATGTAAAAAAACGTCTCTTCTGTTTATGTCTAACACATCCTTGTCTGAATGGTGTTTGAAATGCCAGACTGTAAAGAGTTTAGTTCCTTTATTCCCTGATGGATTTACAGTAAGTGTATTGACTGGACTGTGTTCTTAATACATTTCAAGGGCTATACAGGGTCATCAGAGGTCAAAAGATGACTATGAGTGCTTGAGTTGTACACGGATCAAATGTTATGGGGCTTGACAGTGATCTGCTTAATGGGTCAGAGCCACAAATGATTAAATATAGACTAGCTAGGATTTTTTATGATGTGGGATGGATGATATAGCAAGGTCAGTCATTTCACCTCGGATATTGACAATAATCACCTCAATATTCCAATAAATTCTGGTCATAGCATTAAGGTCAGACCTGAGACACAAGCACTGTAATGACCAACCTTCTGTGAAATGTGCAGCCCTCAGCTTTAATTAGATTTCTTGTGTCTTTGTGAGCAGAGCAATACAGTCTCTTTGTCTTTGATTTTAGAATTTTTAGCGCCACCTAGAGAGAGACTTTATCTACAGAGTGTATGATTAATACTGCTTTGAAAAGGAATACAAGTGCTCTATCGATGTGAAATGGTGAACACTTGAGGTACATTTCCCACTTGGAGCCCAATCATGGGACCTCTATTGCATACATGGACAATAAGCATTAAAGTGTAAGGCTTCTGATTTAGCTAGCTAGCACTTGACAGCGATAAAAGTAAACGTTCAATATTTTCTTCAGCTGCATCAGTAAATAAGAAAATCAGCATCAGTATGTTTTGATCTCTTTTTTGGAATCTTCTGACAACCACACTGAACACGCTCATTTAAATGCAGAAACGAGAAAGAAAAAGTGTACTGTATATGATGTTTGTCTCTTTCTGTTGCTCTAAAACATACATTTCTGCTGAGCAATCTATAACCGACTTCCATTCTTAACTTGTTCAGTAATTTTTTGAGGAAGTAGCTAATTTCAAAACAACCGTCATTCATATTATTTATATTCCATATTTTGTAAATCCTGCATTTTTTTAAATAGCACTACGGTATCTACAGTGCTCTGAAAATATATATCCCCCTTCTGAATTCCTTTGTTTTTGCAAACTTGTCACAGACTGGTTTCAGATTTTCATACAAAAAGTAAAACAAGACAATAAGATCATGGGAATCACAAAGCACATTTATTAAATAATCATTTTAGCAACCATATGCTTCATCTGTCTTTCACATCAGAAAGATAATTTTGGTCCCTTATTATTACAGATTGCTTCAATTTAGCCACATTGGTGCCACTTTTTTCAAGAATGAAATGCCTGTTTAAGGATCTGCCACAGCATTGAAAAGGCAACCCCAAATCCTTAATTTTGTTTCTTATGAGTCTCTCAGAGGTAAAGTTACTCTTTTGTTTTAGATTGTTGTCTTGATGTATAACCCAATTGTGTTTAAGCTTCAGATCTCAGACTGATAACCTTCAGGTTATCACTGTCCTTCTGCATTTTCTTGTAGAACAGAGTTCATGGTTCCAATGATTATGGCAATTTGGTTCGGCCCTGAAGCAGCAAAACATCCTCAGACCACTACATTATCACCCCCATATCTAATTCCTATATCCGATATAGACCGAAGTTTTCTAAAAATCCCATGGAACATTATCCAAAAGGCTTAGTGGTCATCAAGGCAAGTGTGAGACAAGCCTTATGTTCTTCTTGGTTAGCAGTATTTTTTACCCTGCAGCTCTCCCAGCTCTCCCATGGACATTATTTTTGCTAGACTCATGAATACTGAGGCAAGTGAGACCTGCAGGTCCTTATATGTTCCTCTGGGTTCTTTTGTCACTTCCTAGATAAATTGTCATTGTGCACTTTCTAAAAACATTTAGTGCTGTTCCATGTTTTCTCCATTTGGTGTTTATGACCCTCATTGCTGTTGAAGAGCCTTAAAAATGGATTTTGTTTTTTTTTCCAGCATAGTTGGATACTGAAACCATTAAAAGTTCACATTGCTGAAAAAGTATTATTTAAGTGACCTTTAGATGTAATAGGTGTGTGTCTGTGTATGTGTGTGTCTGTGTGTGTGTAAAATCTAACTAAACACAGTTATTAGTCACATTAAGGTAATTAGTTGCTTGCGTAACTTGGGGGGCAATTACATTTTTACACAGGGCCAGTTATTGTTGAATTATTTTTTTTTTCCTTGAATTATTTGAATAATTATTTCAAAATTATATTTTTACTTTAGTCAGGATTTCTTTTCATTGTATCCTTTTTTTCAAAATCTGAAACCTTTACTTGTCACCTATGCAAAAATATTAGAACTCAAGAAGAGGCACATTTTTCATGGCACCGTACACCTCCATCCACTTGCCATAATCAAAGACTCACACACTTCACACACAAAAAGATGCAATTTATATATATTTTCACCTGTCTTGGTATTTGTACATTTCTTTTTCTGGAAAATAATGAAACACAGAATGTTAAAATTAGGAGTGGATTATGCCTGGTTGTTTATTTTCTTCTTTCACATATGTTCTCACAATAATCCTTGGCAGTCAGAGAGGCGTGTTTCTGTTTCTGTGAGTGAGAAAGGTGCTGCTGCTGTTTTTCTTCTTTTGCTATAATCTTTTGGGTGTAAGGAGAACACTTGGACATTTGCATTGGTCGATGTGCTGTGTATGGAACATTAGCTTAGCGCATTGGGCAGTGGGAGGGAGTGTAGTGCAGACAAAGAGCTCAGCTCTGCATATGATGGGAAATGGCAATGTCGGGACTAGACTGACTGGTAATGTGATGCTATGGGCCTGAGACTCCCCATCATCATCCTCAGTCAATTCTAGCACTAGGAAGAATTGTGTGAGGGGGACAGGAAGGTAGGGGGAGTTTGTACTTTGCACCCCTCCCCCATCCTCTCTCCAGCCTCAGTGTCTGTGATCAGAGAATGGAGCTGTGTGAAAAAAGACAATTGCTGATCAGCATTAAGGGTTAATCTTGAAATGTTTTTTTTTTTTTCATTTGATGTTTTAACTCATTTCGTTTATTCATTCATTGGGTTTCAATGTTTTTGGAGTATCTGAATGTATTAGTGCCATGCATCCTTTTCTTATGATATAACATGCATAATTAACAAAGCATACTGAAACCCTCTGTTTTGTCTCAGTGGATTACTGGAGGAGTTTAGCTTGTATGCCTGGTTTTCACACTGCATGTTAGCTGTTAAAAGAGTGTGATGAAGTCTTAAAGCTTCTGCTACAGTTTTGCATTTTTAAAGATCAAATTATTTCTGGGAATTTTTTTTCTTTTGGTGAGGATCCATTTTTGGTAAAAACATAAGTATCATTATGCAACAACAACAAAAAAAATAAATAAAATAAAAATAAAAAACACACCTTATGAACAAATTGATTTGATTGGGCAGAAGATACCTATCAATTGTATATCACAGCAGATCTGATCATGGTTCTGGCTGCAAGACAAATCACAGGTTTACATTAATGCTATATTATATTTATATTAATTTCATTCTTTCTGTAGGACACAACAGCCCACTCAGATGACTCCTGTTACTATAGAGCTACTTTGATGAGCTGATCAAACTGGATTAAAAACCGTTTCATCGTTTTATATAACCAAGAAATACATAATACATTCTTTTTTTTTTTTTAACATTTTTCTTTTTATTTAACCTTAATGGAAGGAGTCTTGGATATCTGTATTGGATATCTGATTTGTAATGCTCAGTAAGCTTCTTAATAACATGACATGGCTGTGCTTTTTGTCTTATTCAAGAAGGAATAAGACAGGTTGGTGAGGTTGGTTTATGACTTTATAATTTCCTTAATGAGGGATAACAGGAACTAAAATTTCTTGTGCATGTTCCACAACATTAAATGTGACTATTATAGGCTAAAAGTAATTCTGTAATAAATTGTCATATTGCATGGTATACAAAAAATTAGGAAATTGGATAATAGGGGAAATATCATAGCAGTAATTCTGTATCACACAACCCTGGCTTTTTCGTTATTTTCTAATTAAATCATGCTTCATAATGTTTTAATTTTATCTTGAACAACATCAATAAGTTTCAAAATATGAAGGACCATGATATGGCTAAATTGTAAAATTCACAGTTTTGAATTTTGCTGCAAATTATCATGAGTGTGTTATTTGTCATCTAACAATTACTAACAAATACTAACAACGTTACAGAATCCGGGTCCACCGAATATCTCTCTTCTGTCCAATCCAAATCAATTTTTATTCTCTCCCTTCCCTTTTGACAAAGCGCAGTTGCTCAAGGTCACCAGTTAAATCAACAGTCTATAAATAGCAACATGTCTTGTCTCATTGACAAAAGCTTCTCTCCTTGCACCTTTCAATAAGAAACTGGTTTACTCTGATTTATTGCTGAGTCTGAAAATAAAGTGAATGGTTATTATATAAAAGTTTTTGTATGTAAGTGGATAAGAGAAAGAAAGTTGATATCTTCAACATCTGTTATTGATATATTGCCATGACCCACATAAAAGCATGCTGGTTAATCTCAAAGTGCATCTTTGAGTCTGTTGATCTCTTTGAGACTTGTTTGGATCTGTGCCAGTAGCTTGTTGTTTAATCCACTGCACGCTTATCCGATACTTAGGTGCCAAGGCTGTCAGGTTGCCCCCAGTGCCTACCGCTTGGCTGCCTGTGGCCACAGAGAGAGATGGATGATGAGAGATGGGAGGAGATGAGAAGCTCTGTGCTAAGACAGTCCTGCTGGGACTTGTGATCTAAAATTCCCTCCAACCCAAACATTTTCATACAGAGAAAGCACTTCAGATTAGTTTCATCTAACCCTTGAGCAATGACGGAGATAATAAATATGTTAATATGAGCACACCAGAGTGTTTAAAATAGCATGCAAATTAGTTTGTGCTGTTACTGTTAGTCTGGAAACCTGAATGTCTGAAGTGGCTTCATTTTTTCTTCTAACATGTATGACTTTTGTATGAAATTTTTTGTTGCCTCCTGCCCATTTTTTTGCTAATTAGCTTACCCTCAGTAAGAATACAGTATTATATTTATAAATACAGTGGCATGAAGCAAAAATAAAATAGAACATGTAAATATGCTCAGATTGCTCTGATGGTTCCAAAGGTATTTATTCTTTTTTTAATTACAGCTCACTCAAATGATTGAAGGTGCTTTTTCTATAGAGCTGCATAATAGTGTCTTCATCAATATAATATATGGTTTTCTCCCTTCCTTATTTGCTACTTGTATTATCCTTATAATAATATTACAAACTCCTGTTGTTCAGTATGGACCACTTTACATGAATACATGAATCATTTTATACAGTTGATGATGCATGAAACAATTATTAACATCCTAAAATTCCAATCCTCACTTTTTTCTGCATTAGATTAATGCAATTATTCTTTATTTTGTATATGGTGATAAATGTATAATTTTGGAAATGGAGTTAAAGAGGTTTAAGTTTGAAACAAGTCCGATCTCCTGTATCATTACAAGCTGTTGGTAAATGTGTGCCTTCAGAATGGTGCAATCGCACAGTGCACTTTGGCTTTCTTGCTATCAGACATGGCCATTTTTAGCTCTTCCTGTAAAAGTGTCTCTCTTCTCAGACCTGCTCTTTGTGCTTTGTCCAAGTTTGTTGCGTTCTGAAACAAAGCTCTTTGCCAAAGATTGACAGCTCAAGGCGTCGTGGAGCAGTTCTCTATCTTGACCACTCAATGTCTGGTGTGAAAAACTAAAAAAACAATATATAAATGTGTTTTGCAATGAATCTTTGTTGTAACACTGCAGTAAAATTTTTTAATTAAAGAGTTGATCATTCTATATTAATAAAAAATGATTTCCATATTAACCTAAGTGACTTTTGCACTACTTCCACAAGGGTTTCAAGAGGCTTAATGCCATGTACAATGCCAAGTCTAATGATCAACTGAAACTGTAAAAGCTTTACTTGTGCACTTTTATATCCCTTAAGCCTGAACATTAATTGGCCATTTCTGTTAATGTAATTAAGTTTAGTGTTGTGTGAAATGCCATATAATGGTTCAGTTATATTTTTAGCCATTTAATTCAACTTATTGCCATTTAGCAAATTCAAGATGATGCTTGTTTGTTTGGCATAGCAGAGCTTTACATGTATTGTGTTCAAAAATTAGAATGAATGCAACAGATGATTTTTACTGATATACCCTTATTCTGGGCAGCTCTATTTGATATTTTAAGCATCCAACTGTGAATATAGAAACTTTATACACACTGCTGACATGACTGCTCTCTCAGCAGTGTTTATTTGTCAGTATTCACCTATGTGAACTCTGTAGTCGAATTGTATTTCTAGAGCATGCTAAATAAGAGTTTGGGTTTCTTTTATGGGGTTTTATGTTTAATTTTTCACATGTCCATTATACTACTTGTGTATTATAATATGTTTTAGTTTGAATCTTTTATAGATCTATCATTCTTATATAATATGGTGTGTGTAATGTGCTTGGACTCATTACAGGATCTTGAAACATTTTGAGCTGTATAGTGAAGAACATATTTTAGTGCTTCTGATAACCTGGAATGTACAGTATCTCACAAAAGTGAATACACCCCTCACATTTCAGCAACCATTTTATTATATGTTCTCAAGGGACAAAACTATAGCAATAAAAATTGGATATACTTTAAAATAGCCAATGTGCTGCTTGTATTGCAGTATAGATTTACTGTCCTCTAAATATAACTATATAACTTAACATCCAGCCATGATTGTCTAAATAACTGGCAACAAAAGTGAGTACACCCTAAATAAACTTGTCAAAACTGTATCCAAAGTATCAATATTTTCTGTGAGCAGCATTGTTGTCAACCGCTGCCTTAATCTTCCTGAGCATGGAATTCACCAGAGGTGCAAAGGATATTGCTGGGATCCTCTTCCAATCCTCCAAAATGACATACAGAGCTGCTAGATGTTAGACACATGGAGCTTCTCCACCTTCTCTTTGAGCATGCCCCACAAGTTGACCAATAGGGTTCAGGTCTGGAGACATACTTGGCTACTCCATCACCTTCACCTTCATCTTCTTCAGCAAGGCATTTGTCATCTTGGTGGTGTGTTTGGGGTCATTACTAAGTTGGAAAACTGCAGCCCAGTTTCTGAAGGGAGGGCATTGTGATCTGCTTAAGAATGTTACTGTACATATTGGAATCCATGTTTCCCTCAATAATAAAGCACAGCTCCCCAGTACCAGCAGCACTCATGCTTCCCCAGACCATGATGCTACCACCACCCTGCTTGACTGTATGCAAGACACAATTTTCTTGGTACTCCTCACCAGGGCGTTACCACATGTGCTGGACACCATCTGAGCCAAACTAGTTTATCTTAGTCTTATCAGACCACAGGACATGGAAATTGTACTAGAAATTCATGATCTTGGACAAGTTTTCTTCAGCAAACTGCTTGTAGGGTTTTTTGTGAGCCAGCTTCAGCTTTTCTTGGACAATGGCCATGCAAACCGACTTGTTGCAGTGTACATCGTATTGTCTGAGCACTGACAAGCTGACCTTACTTTCTGCAATTTCTAAAACAATGCTGGAAGCACTGGAATGCATCTGTTTTTTTTAAGCCAACTTTCGCACCTGACGCACAGCACAAGGACTCAACTGCTTTGATCGACCCTTGCATGGCCTGTTCTGAGTAAAACCCATCTTGGAAAACCTTTGTATGACCCTGGCCACTGTACTGTAAATTAGTTTCAGGGTGTTACCGATCTTCTTATAGCCTAGAATTGCACTCAAAGCATCAAATTGCTCAAATTGCTACAGTAACTGCTCTAATACAAGATACACAAATTTGTATGGTCCTGTTAGGCAGACAAAGACATGAACATGATGAATAGAACATGTGGCTTTGCATGGTTATGCAATGTACAGCTGTTATCACTTAGGGTGTACTCACTTTTGTTGCCAGCTATTTTTACAATAATGGCTGTATGTTAAGTCATTTTCAGAGGACAGTAAATCTATACCACTATACAAGCAGCACATTGACTACTCTAAATATATCCAAATTTAATTTTTATAGCATTGTCTCCCTAGAAGATATACCAAAATAGTTGCTGAAATGTGAGGGGTATACTGTATCTGCTTTCCTTTGCATATTCTCAACAGAGCCTTTTTCATGGGTAGCATTGTATACACGCACACACACAAACACACACACACACACACACACACACACACACACACACACACACACACACACACACACACACACACACACACACACACACACACACACACACACACACACACATCCACATTGCAGCAGTGACAGTCAAAGCTGATCTCAAGGTTACTACAGATCCCTTGACATCCCCCACTGCATCCACCCCCAACTTGCTCTCTAGATTCTCACCCTCTATAACAGCCAAGCTCATGGTCTCTGCAGAGGGGTAGTTCAGAAGACCAGGAACCACTGTTCAGCACATCTTCTCTAAACCGAGAACACACGGCACAACATGTCCTTTGTGCAGTAAACAGCGCACTCAAAATCCATCTTAGTCTAGCGCTACAAAGCCCACTGGGCCTGTTCTCTCTGATGCCCTCTAAAACAATCCCTTTCAGCCAAACATAGTAATCCAGATCATCTACTTCTTCAATGACATAGGAGATGATAAACACTTTAATATGAACAGGAGAGAGATCAGACTTGTGACAGTACAGTGCTGACAGTAACCATAACATCACTGCCATTGTGGAGTTCAACATCTTAAACAATCTTTGGATAAACTTTATTTGTCTTAATGGTCATTTGGTTAACTAGATTCTGCTGACTGCAAGGAAATTATTAAACAAAATGTAGGTTAATCAAATTTCGTTTTTTTTTTTTTGCCTACGGTAACACTGAGAAGATATCATGTATATCATGGTACAGGTTGGGTGCAATGATGCCTCACAGCTCCAGTCCAATCCTGAGCTCATGTTACTCTCTGTGTGCAACGTCTCTCTTTCTACATGGGTTTTCAAGTTCTCTTGTTTCCTCCCATCTCCGAAAAATATGTGGCAATATGCATTGGCCACACTACATTGCACCTAGGTGTAAATGTGTTTATGTGGGGCCATATTTAAATTTAAATTTATGACATTTGGCAGACGCCCTTATTCTGAATGACTGGTGTGCAATCCAGGATGGAATTCCTGAAATCATCTGCCACCCTGACTAAGATAAAATAGTTACTGAATATGAAAAGATGAATGAATAATGATTAAAATCTGCTTGGTGATGAAATTAAAGAACTGACTAGTAGCATTGCTTCATCTTCACTATCTGCTGTATCTTTATCAGGGTTGTAGTTGGTCCAGAGCCTCTTGGGAAACCTGAACACAAGGTGAGAGTACACACACATGTGTACATGTAAAAATACATCTATAGGCAATTTAGAGTAGCCTGGTGTGATTTTGTTTGGTGAGACGTTCATTTAGGACTGAATCCCTGAGATGGGAGCATCCAGAACTACCTGTTGTGCTTCCAGGACATTTTTAATAAACTAAAATTTCCAGTAAATTTTGCAATTAAAAAAGGCCCTAGTCCACCTTTTCTTCTAAAGTTATCAATGAATGTTAAATAACATCGGGACAGAGTCTAATTTGGCTCTGCATCCATTTCCACCAACAGCATCATGCTACTGTATAACATGAGGTAAGGATTTCTCTATCACATATGTCCATGACAAAAATACAGGATACTGATAGCTTGCATACCCCCATAGGAAGTGTTGTTCAGTGTGTTGTTTAAAATGTAGCATTATATGACATATGAACAAAGGCTATTGTGGTTTCGTCCTCTCCGCATTCACTCACAAGATTTGTTCTACATTTTTGCATCTCATCACTGTTATTAACCTGACTCTATGTACATACAATATGTACACACAGTACAGACTTCTGTTAAATGTATGTATTTTATGTCACTTTCTGCATATTTTAAATCGTGTATTGCTGCATTGCACACAGTATATCTATTGTCACATACAGTACTGTACTCTATATCACTGCACCTCTTAGCTAACATGCATCTGATCCTCAACACTACACAATATACCGAATTTCATAAGCATCTCATATACAGGTATAAGACTGAAATATAGTAATAATAATTATAAAGGGGAAAAGATGTTTAAAATGTGAATTTTATATCATATCACACCAAAAACTTTTGTTCACAAGAAAATAAAATGTGGGATATTATTCATGACTGCTAAATTGAATAGACTTAGTTAATACTTAATGAAAGGTGTCTCTTTTTTGAATAATTAAAACAGTTCTGTGCTAAGAATACCTGTGACTCAAACTGGACTGTGATAATTACATGATAATTACAATGAAACAACTTGAAGTGAATAGAGGATGGAGGTAAAATGAGAGGAATGGAAGGAGAAGTGCAGGCAGACATGTTTCCATGGGCGAAGGGGAGAGATTTGGGGAAAGAAAGCTACATCATCTGCAACAGCCAATCCGGACGCTCTTATAAAATGTTCAAAGGGAGTGTCCTAGCAACAGACGAGTAAATATCTGTTCTGGCTCTTTTCATTTTGTATATTTGGGAGAATTTTCCCTTGAGACAGTTTGCTTCATATGTTAACATATTTCCTATTAGTATCTATTTGATCCCTGACATCCAGATAGCCATAGTATTTAGATGCAAAATAATTGCATGTATTTTTATTATCGTTGACTAACAGATATCGATACATAACGCCTACATATCTACTAACTGTGCTGGTTTTATATCCTATATTTGGGATGCAAATGATAAGGTTACAATTGTGAATTTCTTCACATCTACATTAATAAAAAATGCATTCAGTATAAATTCTCTGTTAGATTTATTACACACCTGGGAGTCTGTTCATGGGGCTTTAGGGAAAAGCACACATTATTTGCACATCATGAAAGGCCTGGCTTTGAGACTTCCAGCCAAAACCCATCATATTCTCTTGTTATGCCACTTCATTAGCACATCTAGTCCTTTTCTCTTCTGTGGTTTGAATAAACCACAGCTACCAAGGAAGTGAGAAAAAAAGGAGTGGTTAAATTCTTCATTCACCATCTCATTCATTTCCCCCCCTTTTTCTCTCTCTTTTCTTTGCATCTTATATGTTTCCATCCCTATTGCAAAGCTGGATTTAGGTAGGTGTGAGAATGCATAGGATTAAAACACACACACCAACACACAAGCTAATTAGCGCTGCATGCTCTGCATGCCAATCTAAATGTCACGTGAGCCGTAAAATGTAATTTCTAACAAAGGTAGGATGAGGTACTCACTCAATAAATGCAGGGAGAAATGGTTGCCATTTGTAAAAGAAAATAGCTGACATGCAGTACAGACTGTCTGTTGTTATGGGAACTGTTGGTTTCACTTCACTTTTAGTATCTTTATGTGCTTTATTTTAACAGCGCTATTTTATACCACTGAAAATAAAAGTATATCTTATTATATTAAAGGATAACTGCAAGAGTGTGTATGTATAGCATCGGTACACAGCAGGCTTTGCTGAGCTTGTGTATGTGTGTGTATGTGTGTGTGTGTGTGTCTGTGTGTGTGCATGCATGTATGTGTTAAAATGTCTATTTGCAACACTACAACACACTGCTGAGAAAGAGGACGAGCCCTGTCTGACTGATCTCTTGCCTAGAGAAGTAGCACACCCCTCAGTTATGCTATCTGTCTCTTCCTCTCTCCCTCCCTCTCTCTTTCCACCAGCATAATTCTCTAAAGTCTGGCTGAAGAGGATGCCGGCATGGCAACCAGAGCAGCTGCCATCCCTTGCCATGTGCTACCTTCTACTCTCATTTATAGCTTTTAGCAGCAGCTAAAATCATACCAAGTGAATTAAAAAACAAGACACAAATGAGGAAGAGACAGATAGAGGAACTGAAAATGGAGAAAGAGCATTAGTGATGCTGCTTACCGGCAAGAAGGGTTACAGGGAGGCAGCGGTGCTCCTGCTCTGTCTTCAGACAAAAAGAAATAGGTGACCAAATGGGAAAACAGAGAAGTTAATGGATCAGAGCAGACCCCTGTTAGGAGAATACAAAGGAAGAGTGTGAGGGGTGAAGAAACAGCACTCCTTTCACTTCCCCTGTGAGCTGCTGTGTGGACTTCCCCGAACGCACGACTAGAGTCAACCTCACCACACGCTTTGTGTGTGTGCGTGTGTATGAAATGTGTGTGTCAGTCCCTGCCTGCCTCTGGCTTGCTCATTCGCTCGTCCTGCTCAGTTACAGAATGATCTCTCTCGCTCTGACTCTCTCTGCACTTAAGACTCTCTGCTTAGCAGCTGAAAAATAGTACGCTCCGTTCCATCCTCCCTCCCTCTTGTTCTCTCATATTCTTTTCTCTGTCTCTCACTATTACAAAGACCCTCACCAGCCTATCCCCTTCACACCCCCTCCCCCTGACTAACAACTGACATCTCCAAAGCCTACAAGCATGAGTGGGGGGAGTGTGTGAGTATGTGCTGTTTATGCATTTATGGCATGGGGGTATTATTTAACCCTTTGCCATGCAATTTGCCCTCCATCATAGCAGGTGTGTGTGAGCTGTCTTCCTGAATAAAAACAAGACCAGTCTCTGTAGTGTCTGGATTGGAGTGTGTGAACAAAATGGCCATTGTTTGTCCTCACCAGCCTACCTCATACTCATTTTGTATCTTTTCACCTCTTCTCACCTCATTCTCCTCACCCTGGGGTCAACACACCCCCTAGCAGGGGCAATAACAGTATCTCAAGTCCTCTGAACCCGGGGTGTGGATTATTTGGTACTGTGGAGCACTTGACCTATTTTACAAGCATGCTCGTATAGACAGTGCATTAGTTCATGGATCAGATGTGTATTTGCATTTGGCTCATATATGATTCATGTCTTCATCATTATCTTCTCTGCAGTATGCCTCCAGTATGTGCATGGACTATTCCAATTATTTACAATGGCCTCCTACAGTGCTATCATCTATCTTACTCATATCAAATATGCATGTTGTTAAAATGGACTTATCCTTTGATATCGAACATGACAACTTTGCATGATCATTGATTTGTAACTTGATGTAGCACTTTTTATTATTGTCAACAGCACAGTGTTTGGCTGATTATTAGTTGTGCATCTTGTATAGTCTTGTATTCTTAGTGTAGAGTGTGTTAGAGAATCCCTATTAGCTTTAGGGATTAAACTACAAATAAAAGAAGATATTAATAGTCAATATTACAGGAGCTCAGGACTTGCTTGTGGCAACAGGGTGTAATCATTTAACACTTTCCAGAAATAATATGTCAGGCCTATGACAGAAATATCAGGAGTATTAGTCTCTGTGAATCAAAAAAAGGGAAAGAATAACAACCATGTCATCATGTATTTACGGCATTTGGCAATGTCATCATGTTCAGGTGCTCCATAAAATACAAGAAATTGATCACTAGGAATGAAAGTTCAATTCTATATTTCGGGTCCAAAACAACTGTTAGACATTAGTTGTCACTTATCATTGCATGTAGTTTTCAGCTTCAACTGAGCATGTTCAATCAGCGTTTAAAGCTGGCAGGAGAAAGCGTTCTCTGATCCAAGTGAATCAGTGCAGAAAGGAAACTGAACCAAACAGACCAAGATTAAAACAGTCTCACACACACACACACACACACACACACACACACACACACACACACACACACACACACACACACACACACACACACACACACACACACACACACACACACACACACACACACACACACACACACACACCAATCTAGTATCTAACAGCTAATGGTAGGTACATGATAACTAGGCTTAATTGATAACTTAATTAGTCTATTCTCAGAAAGCACATATCACACTAAATAAATAATCAGTATTGTACTGTTTAATGTATTAGTATTATTTTCAGAAGACTTTTCAGAGTATCGAGAGAGATATTTGGATCATATATTCTAAAGAACCACAAACCGGGGGCACATTGTTTTTAAACTTTCCAGATAGGTTTAAACGGCATCTGGCTGAGATTAGACAAACCATCTTGTTGCAAGAAATGTGACAAAAGTCACAAATGTGGGAGACTTTTACTTTCATGCAGGTATGAATAAGAGGCCAGATACAGAGCTTTGGGGTCAAACAAACACCACATTCATTATCATGAACATCCTGTCCTGTGCGATGCATTTACACACTTTATTTATTCCTCGTTAATTGCTGAAAAGTCATGGTTTGTTAAATTATGCTGCATTTAGAAATTAATTCAGAAATTAGAAATTGTATCTTCTTGAAATTGTAATTCTAACTCCATTTTTGACCTCAAAATGTGTCTGAGCTTTAAAGGACAGTTCCATGTTTGTCACTTGTAACCAACAAGCTTGGCTAACTGTAATGATTACAGCAAACTTTAAAGATAAAGTAATCAATTTAATAAAGCAAATACATCTGCATGTTGATTGAAAGCAAATATTAGAATATTCAGTATTTATGTTGTATTACTTTGCCTCGTCCAATTGCTATTTTCTTTATTTTTAATGCTGTAGTTTGTCATCACCTGCTCCTGCTGAATTTTTACATTTTTTTTTATTCAGTGGTCATAAATTACCACCTTTAGTTAAATGCAGCTATAAGCTAGCTTTTTTATTTTGGTAAATCAAACCAAGTCCATTTCAACATAAATTATTCTAGATATGAACATTTAAAAAGAACCAGAGCCAGAATTCACAGACCATCCTGAACCTGCTGGTATTTGAAAGCAAGCAAAGCAAACCCACCCAGTTTAGGCCATAAATTTCTGGTTTAAATCTGAATAATGTCATGTAAAGTATCATTATGTCACACCCTTAGTGCACACAGGTGTCAGCTTTTAGTTTTGCATTGTAGTTAAGTGCAACCTTTCACAGATGTGAAGCAAACCAAGGTGATCATTAATTGCCACATCAGCTTTGTTTGCCATGGCTTTTTTGTTCTCCCAGCGCTTGTATCCAAAGTAAGCTCACAAAAGCAGCTATTATAACAGAATGAATCATTTAGACTGAATCACATGTCATTATTACAAATGGAGAATCAGACCAACATTATCCGAGAAGGTAACTCCCACAAACTGAACAGGGTGATGTACATAACAAATGTTTTTAAAGTATCTAATTATAAGTGTTATTTACTGTTTGTCACTGCTTATCTCACTACTAAGATATCACCTTATTTTATACTTAAGATTGTAATGGATTTCATTCTAAATGCTTGTTTACAGTTGCTTACGTGCTTATTTTCAGTCATGGCTTGTCTTGTGACATGTTTAATCTGTTGCTGCTATTGAATTTGAAGTACACTTTGGAAAATAGAATTTATTTCAGTGTGTAAACAAACAGAAGTTCAGGTTCAAGTTCAACAAAAATATATAATATAGCACCAAATATGCTGCTTTTATTATGGCAAAAAATAGTGAGGAATCACTGGAAACCCCTATATGTTATCTGATGATGCATCTAATGAGATCAGTCATGTAGTGAAGTGTGATTAAACCTGACAATTTGCTGAGTGCCTTGGCCTTTATTCTATCTGCTATCCTGTCAGCTTTGTACTCTATGACACTTTCAAATCATGCTGAGCGATAACGAGTCAAATAGGAAGTAAGCGATGGAAGCACAAATCTAATAATTTTTAACCACCACTAAGCCACCAGTGGCATTACATGCTTTTCGCCTCAGCTTTTTTTAAAATTGGGGTGTAAATTAACAAATTACAAATACAGTTGTTATTGTAATTAAATAGCTTTCTCAGTCAATGTACTTTGGATATACTTTAACTTAAATTGTACTTTTGCTCAACTATTTTTTTCTACAAGTGTGCACTTCTTGGGATTATATAACAGACAGCCATTGGACTCTTATTATTCTTCCTAGCCAATCATATTGAAAAGCTGTGTGGCAACAGTAGAACTGGTGCCAACTGCTAATAATCATGGAGGTCGTGGGAGGAGATGAGGAGGACACCTCAAGCAGCATTAAGGTTAATGCACCAGAATATCCATGGTAGAATCTCCAAAAGCTTTTAAAAATCAAGGCCAAGAAGGGCAATAAAGTTCTCATGTCATGTTTGCTTTGAATTCCTGAGCCGCTGTAGAATAATTCAGGCCTCTAATTTGACAGGTAGGGCTGGGTTTTATGCTAAATAGGTTAGATCATGTAATAAGGGGTAAAAGCCCTAACAATGAAATAAACTCACTATTTATAGATTGGCTACTTTGCAGAACGTATCTACTCACAATATTTTCGTAGGTGACAGTACGTCTAACTGACCATTATTTTTCTTTCTAACAATAATTATCATGGCATTTATTTATTTATTTATTTTTTTGCTCGATTGAATGTTAATAGCTAAAAATGGATGCGTAAATAAACCTCCATGGAAAACACAAGGATTTTTAAATGATTTTTTTTTTTCAGAAAATGAAAGATGACCACAAATTCATACAGAATACACGTGTATTATTGCTATGACAGTATTCAAAATGACAAAGTCAATCTGCTACATTATATAACTTTATTTCCTTTTGAACATCCTTTTAAAACAACAGACCTATGCATTAAATAAATGTTCTTTCCCAGTGCTTATTGGCATTCAGATTATTATCATAATGATCTAAATATTAACGTGACTGCTGAAGCTACAAACACGCAGGTACCTGAGAGTTATCTTTTTCTTTTTCAAGCCAGAGAGAGAGAGAGAAAGAGAGAGAGAGAGAGAGAGAGAGAGAGAGAGAGAGAGAGAGAGAGAGAGAGAGAGAGAGAGAGAGAGAGAGAGAGAGAGAGAGAGAGAGAGAGAGATCACTGAGGACCAGCTCTGGTTTGGATAAACATAAGGATGTGAAAGATTATGATAATCTGGCTGTTTGTAAGGGTATATAAGAGCATGCAAGTAAATGTTAGGACTAATAGAAGACAAGAAACATGAAATAATTTAATTCGATGATATTTGTATTACTTAGAATTAAGAGCTTTGTATGTAGTATTTGGTTCTCATTAAGCAAGAGGTGAGGAAGAACTCCTTGAGATGACAAAAAGAAGAAACCATGAGAGGAACCAGACACAAAAGGAACCCCTTCTTCTTCTTTGTGACATTGTATAGTGAAATAATTTTTCCACAATAGTATATTACTAAGTGTGTTGAAAGGATATTCACTATGAGCATCACATATTTTTTGATTACAGCAGCATTTTTTAAGTAGTTCTTAATGCTTGATAAGGGAGCAATAGGATTATGTGAATGGTATGTATAGCAGTGTAAAGGTATGCATTAAGTTCACCCTTAAGTACTATAAGATTTAATCATTATGTACAGCAATCAAATCCATCAGTCATTAGTTATATCATGGCTTTTTAGAAAAAAAAACGTATTTGGAAAAAGATCTGGCTTATATGTTTTAATATTTCTTTATTACCTTATTTAAAATCAATGTTCTAGCCATAACTTTATTGGGTCGGAACCATGCTGCTCTGTATCATAACAATAGATGTCCATATGTTTTTTGTGTCTTCCAAAAATGTGTGAAATGAACAACAAAGAAGCGGCAATCAGTGTGTGAGGGAATTCACAATAAACAAATCACACCTACCTACTATATTACTGCACTAAGCTCACTGCTTTTAAGCATGATTGCAGCTCAGCAGTTGTGGAAAGCTCTGCAGAACTACAGTTCAGGGTGGTTCTCAGATTGATTGTGGTGTGAATTTTAATTTAAATGGCCTGGTCACGATGAAGACTTTAGTCATCCATGTAAACTAACACTTTTGCTCATTTTTTATTCTGGTGCAGTGGATGGAGAGAAACTTGTCTAAGTTTCTGCACTTGCATTTTTGCCACATATTTAAATGAGCTAGTTATTTGGATCAAGGGTGTTGGAGCACGGAAAACTGAAAAATATGCAGCTCAGTGATTCACATGTTCTCATTGATGTACTCAGTTGTGGACTGCCACTGTATGTGTCTGAAAATAAACCAGTGTAACATTCTATAATGTGCCATCATCCCACAGAGATCAGCTTACTCTACTGTGTCCTCTCTCTCTCTCTCTCTCTCTCTCTCTCTCTCTCTCTCTCTCTCTCTCTCTCTCTCTCTCTCTCTCTCTCTCTCTCACACACACACACACACACACACACACACACACACACACACACACACACACACACACACACACACACACACTTTCTCTTCTTCTCCCCTTCCTCCTTTTCCCTCTCTCCTCCTCCCACGCTCTTGCTCAGTTCACCCCAGAAGCCTATTTTTGGCCCTTCATTCGCAGCCTCAAAGAAGCTGTGTTACTCACCATCACTTGCCTTCCTCCAGGTCTTGTACACACCCCTGCAACGTGTGTGCAGATAGTATAGTCCAACTGCACGCTCTCTCGCCCCCGCTCGCTGTTCTCACTCTCTCCTTATAAGGGCAAAATGCATTGAGAAAGCCAGGGAACGGGGGCTGTACCAGCTCACACAGGCAGGTAGGGGGGCAGCAGCTCTGTCAAGTACAAGGAAAGAGGGAACAAGCGAGAGAAAGGGAAAAGTGGTCCTGAAAGGACAGCGCCCAGAGATTCCCACTGTAAAGTAACAGAGTGAACGATTTGCTGTGCAGTGGAGAGTGGGATTAACATTTATGTACACATTCTAATGATTAAAATAAGGCAAATAAGATTTACCTATATACAATATGAATAATAAAATTCATAATACATGCACCATTCTTAAGCTCTGTAGTCAATGGGTGCGCACAGGGATAGAGAACTGCTCTACAAGGAGTACAAAATGTAATGCAATACAAGGAGTACAAACTGAATAAAAAATAATGAGTGAATGTTGCCTGTAGCTGCTTTGTATTAACCTACATACCCACAGATCCTGTTTTCACCTAACGTAGCCTAACACACACACACACACACACACACACACACACACACACACACACACACACACACACACACACACACACACACACACACACACACACACACACATTTATAATAAACTAGGTTAGCTGAGGTTTTCTTATTTTCAAAGCACGTTTCAGTTTCTCAGTAAATGGTCTACTCTAGAACTCTTACTATTGTAAGTACTGTACTAACGGTTTCTGGGTAGAACATCAGAGACCATCACTATAACAAGCAGAACCTTTTTACGAAGCAAAATACCTTGTGAGAGCAGGTTATATCTGAGCTTAGTTTGTGACATCACAAAATAGGCGTGATAGATTTGAACCTATCACATATTATATGCCATAGTTTGTGACAAAAGGCAAGCTATTTAATGAACAGCGAGTTAGCTAGGAAACAATGTGATAACATTAAATATGGTACAGGAGTCTTGTACAAAAAGAGAAGAGAGAGAAATTTTAGAAATACAATACGATCACCAAAACATACCTTTTTGCTACATCGATGCAAAACATAACAAAAACAACATTAAGCTGTACTGTAGATGTCTTTTCTTCTCTAATGTGTATGCAAGTCTCAGGATCACACATACACATAAGGCTCTTTCTATTTAACATTTCATACACAATGATAAATCTGTGCATTTTTTTTTTTACAAAAGTAAACATATAGATGCATGCTTAGGTCATTTTGGTAGTAACTAAAGCTTTAAATATTCATTAAACATTTAAACTATGCATTAAACTATTTAAAATACTTTATTAATTTAGGGTTTAAAAGGACACATTCTTAAAAGCACACATTCTAGCTACTTTAATCTTAATTTTATTATGTAAGCAGTGTCATGCTCTAATTGTGTTTATGTTTATTGTGTTTGCAATGTTTTTTTATTACACAGGTGAGTCACTGGAAAGTGCCACTGAAACTCACTCTGATTTGGCTTTGACCGCTTGAAATCAAATTTCAGTGCACTCCACAGGCTTGGCTTACACTACACAAACAGCTATTAGAGAGGATAATGAGAGGAACACTGCACACTATGATACCTGTCTGCTGTATTAATTAAGCCTCAAATGCTGTTCTCACACATCAGCATAGGCGTGAAATCCACATAATACTACAGTGTTGAATTCTCAATTCTGATCGGCCAGAAGGCCTTTATTAATTTTTTAGAACAGTAATCAATTTTCTCTGACAGTACCATTCATTAAAACCCTCTCTTATATACAAATCCTTATGTTTGACTATTGTGCAATAACATAGGTCTATATAAATATCTACATACCAATTTATACCTATTCATCATTTACAATAACTGACTTATTTATTACTATCGCCTTGACTGAGATTCTTCTTATTTTATTTCAATTCTTAAAATTGTAGCTTGCATCAAATTTGAAGTGAATTACACAACAAGGACTGCTTTAATTTAGCTTTACTCAGTATAATGACAAAAACAAATGTTTAATCTTCTGCATTAATGCACTAGTTGCCCTAGCAATGACTTGCACAGAGACTTGAATGGCGCTACATACTAGATTAGGGATATAATTATCATTGTCTTATAAACTTCAAATCAGGCAGTTGTTTTAATGTCGGGATAAAAATTGAAAGCTGGAATTGCACAGCTGGTGATTCTGGAAACATTGCCAGTTTATATGTTCGTGTTTAAATATCAGCAATGGGATCATTTGTAAGTTAAGTATTGCATATCCATATTCAAATCAAGGGAAAAATCTGTCATGGTTTAAAATGATACCAGTAAGAACAATAACAATTGAAACTATCATTTACTTCATGTTTTCAAAGACCTTTATTAATTGTCATATTGCTCTAGAACATTTGTTTGCACATTTTGCTATTTTACTACACTAAGCCTGGTTAGTGTAACATTTCATGCATGTGCAAGCTGAAGTGTGTTTATTTATAACGTTAGAGAAATGCAATCCCTTTAAACAGATAATTCATCATGAGACATAAAACATAATCAAAATGTTTTTGTCTTTAATGAACTTGGAAAATACTTTGTTATTAGTATTCCTGTGATGTATGGTGCTGTTGCATGATGTGAAGTACACATCAGCCTCTACACAACCCCTTCACCATTAACACCAGTGTCAGCTTCAGTGTTTCATGCTTCTTGCATGTTGTATTTTCAGAGCTACATCACAGTCTTTTGTTCAGTGTTGTTCATGGTTTTATGTGCGTTTTGTGTGTAAGCACTTCTTAAAACTTTAAAAAACTCTATATGATAAATGTCTGTTATTCCACACTTTCACACACATATTTCACACAGATGCAAAAAACAAAACAGAAAAACACTAGTTTCGAGATGTCATTTCTAACAATATGAGATTACTCTACGCTTTCTGATCTCTGAGGATGTCTGTGTGTGATACTTTCTGTATGGTTTCTTTCTGATTCAGATCTCTCTTACCACAAAATGCATAGAACATAATTTAGGAAGGAAGAACAGTGTGCTAATGAAAATATTAATATATATAACATTAAATATATAAAAACCTCTGCCCTTCTGTTTGTGGTTCCTCTTGAAATTTAACCACAGCTCTCTGGAGCCCAAGTTGGAGTTTGTTTTTGCAAAATATATATAAAAATACTGAGTGACTTTATATAAAGAGAAAGAGAAAGAGAGAGAGAGAGAGAGAGAGAGAGAGAGAGAGAGAGAGAGAGAGAGAGAGAGAGAGAGAGAGAGAGAATGTCATCTCTTTTTATTTTAATGTCATCTCAATATATTAAAATGGTAAATGGTGTATCCACATGTAGACGTGGTGAAAAAGTGGCACAATTAGATTATACCTTAGATTATGTCTTAAGCTTAGATCGAATGCAGTGTAAAGTATGTACAAGGCTCATAATGGTTAATCAGGCTATGATCGACTATAATTTGGGAGATTTTATTCACAGGAGCATGGAATCCAAACTTGGTATAAAGACAAGACAATGAACTCACAACCTTAAACCAACTAGCATGTTACATCTCTCTGTATGTAAGATCAAATTCATATCTTCTACCATTCATTCCTCTTCACTTATTGCTTTATACCAGTCCATCACATGGCACCATGTATTTAAGTGTGGGAAAAATCCCCCTATCTCTCGTAACAAACAAATGTGTCAGTGCTGACCATGATCCTCTGGCCGACATACCCTAAGAAATTATGTTATGTTATGTGTACTCTTGGAATTTTGGCTTTCCAGTGAAACAGCACAGCATTGAGGAAACCATATTTTCAGCATAATTCACAGCTCAGTCATTTGTCCTAGAATTATCTTGTACTTAGTAATGTATTTACTAAATGAGCAAAGTAGAATAGAACGGTTTTCACAGACATGTATGAATTCATATAAAAGTACACTTCACTTTTTCACCATGGTATTTAGTGCTATTAGTGATCTAGTACTATTCTGAGCTTACATTATGTTTGGGGTGTGTCAGTGGGCATGCAACTTGTCTGGCTGTACTGTATCTGGTTGTGGTACATATTATGTATGTGTGTGTTAGCTGGCTGAAACAGTCCTGGCACATGCTTAAAAGACAGCAGCTGCTCCGAAGCTGTATACTCCATATGGAGCCGAAGCTATTTATCAGGCACTCCCATAATATTTGCTTTTTCTGTAGTGTTGCAGTTTTATTGCTGTAAACTGTTAACTGACACACTTCCCTGGAAATAATCTGTTTACTTAGATGATAACAAAAGGTAGTAGTGCAGACTGAATTCAACAGTCTGCTTGAATCATAATAATAACAGATAATGGTAATGATAGTATGGAAATAGTTTGGGATTAGGATTAGTATGTAGTTAAAAATGTCCTTACCGTGTGATGAAACACATTTAAATAAAGGATGTGTTAACAATAAATATATGCAGATTAATGATTTGATCTGTAACTATACACATGAAGGATAAATGTGAAAATGACGCTCTTGAATGTTGGGGTTTCCACACATTAGTCTGTCTGCTGCTTTATTCAAAACATGTGCCATCTTGCACATACTGTATAAACATGTAAAATGTTCACAGCTATACTCATTCACACACTTCAAGATTTTTCTGTTTCTGTAACATTCCAAGCAGTGTGTGATATGATATTGCATGATGCTTTCTCCCTATATACACAGTGTAGGTGCTTTTGCATGAAAGCTTTTCCAGAAATTTCATGTGGCTCAACTTTGACCTATGTCCATCTGCTAGCTGCAACACAAAGAGTGCTGACAGAAAAGAGATCAGAGGAGTAAAGATAAAAGACATAAAAATAATAAAGCAAATGATGTAGCTGCTGAGGACATCATAGAGAGCAGGGGATACTGTCATGGGCAGGTAAAATATGGCAGTAATGATAATAATAATAATAATAATAATAATAATAATAATAATAATAATAATAATAAGAAGAAGAAGAAGAAGAAGAAGAAGAAGAAGAAGAAGAAGAAGAAGAAGAAGTGTGTAATTTCCTAGAATCTGTGGACACTGCAACCAACACGACAAAGTATGGTTTCCAATGTTGGCTTCCACCTTGAGCACACCTACTCTCCTTATAGACAGAGACATTTGGCATCCATTGTCATGTCACCTATGTCCGATTGTTTGGCCATACAAAATGAATCATAAAGTGAGATCTCTGACCTAGCAGTCCATAACTCACTCCTGAACATAACTATTCAATCAATGGTATATACTTCACTCAGTGCATGGCTCAATTCACAAAATACTAACTTTTCTTCAGGGAATGATAGACAGCCACATGCCCCATCTACACTAATGATGTACAGTATGTTGTGGACAGTGCAGTATATCACAGATCTCTTTTGGGACCTATTAATACTTTTCTGAAAAGGGAGAAGTGCTTCTATTTACCACAGTTCCTTAAGAGTCCATCATGTGAGTCCCTTAAGAACCTAAGCTAAACTCAAATATGTTTCTCTTAAAGGTGTCTTTTTCTAGTGATCACTTCATAAGATGGGAGAACTCAGTGTATTGACAGCGAATCTCATATCACCTAAATTAATCAACTGAGCATGTAGAATTCCATGTAAGTGGAAGGTGGACCATGTTGTGCCCTAGGGTACTATTTAGACCAGATGGCATCCACTGGATCCTCAGATCAATTGTCATCTGCCACAAAAGACAGGCATAAAGCTATTCCTTGTTGAAACAGAGCCTGGCTCACAGAGTGGTGGACAGCAATGCCACGTCCTTTATGCAGGATGGACATTCAGCCACTGTCATGACCCTACAGAGCTCATCTCCTCCTCATGAGCATTACTTAGAGGCACACTACTCCTACATAACTTTTGATGAATGGCTGAATGGCTGAATGTCTACACAGCTGAAACCAATTAAACAATTGTTTACGGGTTGTGAATTTTCCCCAGGAACTTTCTAACAATTTTCTAAGATGAAGCATTTGCTTATAAATTAGCAGAGAAGTCCATCAATGCAAGGTTCAATTAACACACTCAATATTGGTTCAATTGGAAAGCACAAGACAAACTGACAGTGCTGATGCTGATGGAAATAAACTATCTCTATTGTCATTTATAATATTTTTATATTATTCAAAATAAATCTGATTAAATAATTTCTAATTCTCTGATAAATCACTATCTGTCTAGTCAAGAGTCCCCTAGCAGTTGGAATGGCATTTGGCCTGTGCAGGAGGCGTTGTATGAAGGTGAAGGCCGAGGAGCAAAAGAAGGGATGCAACAGATGAGCAGAGAATAGGATGGTCTGTTTCTCTTTGACCAAGTTGATCCTCACAGTATGTCCTTCAGTTTGAGATTTACTTTCACCGAGTTGATCCTCACTGTATGTCCTTCGGGTTGAGATTTACTATACAAATATAAAAATATTAACGCACATGAATTATGACATGCAGATTTCACAATGCTTTTACATTTAGACATAACACATGGCAGAACTAAATTTGCAGCCTGCTTTTTTCTGATATTGTTGAATGGACAGTTAAGCCAAACACACACACACACACACACACACACACACACACACACACACACACACACACACACACACACACACACACACACACACACACACACACACACACACACACACACACCCTGCTTTCCTGGCAGCCTTCCACTAGTGTCCTTGTAAAGAGGGAAAGGGTTACAGCTGCCAGCTTCCCATCCCCCAGACATGGCAGTAGCCACTGCTCTTTATTTCCCCTCTCATCTCCACGTGGCACACTCAATCCATCCTTCCTCTCTCACAAAAACAGCACATAGTGTCTTCACCAAGTGATCCATGCTCTCTTTCTCTCCTACTCTTGTTCTGTTCTTGTGTGCAGATGTCCTTATTCAGTTAGTCAAGCTGAGTTTTGCTCCCTACCCTACAGCTGAGTCTTTAGCAGGCCAGACGGCACAACAAACAGCCCTTGAGAAACACACACACTGCTGGGCACAGTTCAGTGCAACAGATGCAGCTGGAAAATTTACCAGCAGGGTATCACAAAGGGATGGAATTAAAATATATAAAAGTAAATGCTTTTTTCATTTTAAAAAATGACAAGAGAAATTTCTCAAAATTCAAACAAATTCTATTTATTTTGTCAACCTATAATCCTGTATGCTTAATTGTTACAGTATATTAGCAACACATGTAGTCCTTAGATAGTAAACTCATAGCTTGTCAGCTAGACCATCATGAGCCCAACATGAACATAGAGACTTCACTATGAATTACAGTTTACATTAAAGAAATTTACTGTTTTAAACATCAGATCAGCAGTGACAACAGCTGAAGAGGTTAGTGCACATGAGAAAGAAATTGATTAAATACATATATATATATATATATATATATATATATATATATATATATATATATATATATATATATATATATTTTTTCAATGCATCTTTATTTTCATTAGGTCTGGTCACAGAAGAAAGGTCAAAAGAGAAACTGCAGGAACCAGTCCCATACATCTGATATCTCTATACACTAATAGGGGTTCCTCCAGCTGTTCTATAGACAATTTCAGTCTCTTAGATGAAACACTTTGAAACACTTTAAGTCAACCAACTAGTTCAAGATTTGACCTTATTTTTCATATCAATACAAAATAGTGTGGTCAGTAGAACATGACAGAGAGGACACAGTGTAAACACTGATCTCTACCGCCCTCTAGTGCCTTCACAACACATTACCTTTTCTGTTATACTTGTCTGGAGGACAATAGATGAGACAGTCAACCATGTGCAGTGATTTGGCTTTATGTTTGACATAGATTTATATGCTGTGTTCCTGCTCTTTAGAAGGTCTCCCAAAAGAAAAGCTTTTATTTGTACTGATAAAAAAAAGCTGTAATTATGTAATTTGCTACTTTAATCAGTACAGATTCAGTACTGTGATGGGCCTAAAATCCTGAAGTTTTCAAGGATCATGCAGTTTAAGTTTAAATAGTAGTATTTGCAAAAAAAATGCTTAAGTATAGGGTCTAGTACACAAATGGATCACTAAATCGTCTGCCATTCACTAGATTCCCAACAAATATGAGAACAAATGAATGACAAAGTATAAACAAATAAATAAATAGAAAAAGTACAAATAAACCCTTGTATGTAAAAAAAAACAAAACATTGCTACTTGAACCATATCCTATACCTTTGCTTACAAATTCATTTGGTTTGTTTAGACAAATGCTCCTAATCATTCTCTCCCTTGATTGGCTGAGAGCTCCTCTTTTGCCTATTTGATTGTGTTGGAGTTTACTGACCTTGCATCAGACATGCGGAATCCTTTATGGCACATGACACAGCAATGACTAGGATTATTACTACATGATTATCAGGAGGACTCACAACACTGGAATATTTTTATATACACAATTGTAGCTTTATTATGATTGTACACGAATTTACATAATTGTGCATTATGTTGCTGGGCAGTCAAAGATGTAAGAGGGCTGTATCTACAGCTGTTCACCAGGAGAGGGCAGTATTGTGCAATTACCTAAACTCAATTATCCCCTTACCAATCAGAGTAAAAGAGCCAATTGACGTCACTATCGTAAAATAAAAGTGCTGGTTAGTCACGAATAATGCATTACTGAATAAATTATTTTTGTCCTGCTTTTTTTCCTGTGTGATGTGTGCGTAAAATGTGTTGTAATGAGTTTGCCCACAGGTCTGTGTGATTGCTCAATGAAGCTATGAAGCGAGGGTTACTATAGCAACCATTGCCACTGATGCTAGAGTGATGCAGGGACATGGGTGAGCATGAATGAGGGAGACAGAGACAAGGAGTGGGAGTCACAGACAAAATATAGAAAGATAGCAGCAGAGAGATTCTTCTCAGGTTTTATGTTGCATCATGGTGCACTGTTGCATCATGCAGTGTCACTAAAGCTGTCAGTGAAAACCAAACTCAGTTGAAAACATGGAGAATACATGGCAAGTGCAATGACTATAGATTATCAATAGCAGGGGATTCAGTAATGCAATCAACAGGCTCTTAGATGGTAAGGCTGAAATGTTACATAAATGTTTGTGAATGATTATAAACATTATAATAACTAAACTCAGACAATTAAGCAGGGGTAATGTTTTAGGAACCGCATGTTCCCAGAATTGTACTTTTGTCCAATTGTTCGTGGGTAAGTAGTAGTTATTCATTAACATTCTTAAACAATCATTTAAACCACAACCCAATGAAATGAAATATAACCCCAGCTGAACACACTGCCTGAAGTACACACAGAAAAAGATGTGATGTTGTTAAGCATTGGCATTGGTCAATCTTTTCTTGGCCTTGATGAACATTCTTTCATGATGGACAGTCGGGACAGTCCATCACAGTATATCCCACATATATATACACATGGGCAGTTTAAAAGGTGCAAAACATTGAACTTCTTGAGCTCATGAATAAATCCTTACCACAGGTGCTATGAGACACTGAAATGATCTGTTGCATCATGATGTTACCCACATTTTAATCCAACTCTTAATTTGTCTGGACTTGTATGTTATTATACTGATCTGTTCACCTGAAAGTGAATTTTCAACCAAAATGTAATATTTCATTAAGGTTTGTACAAGAACGTGCCACAGTGATGCAGAGGGCAGTGTCCCTGATTTACAGCTGAAGGATCACTGGATCAATTCTGAGCTCAGTTTACTGTCTGTATGATGTCTGCCCATGTTCTACTTCTGTCCACAAGGGTTTACTTTCTTCCCTAAAACATGCAAGTAGGTTGCCCAGCTAAGATAATTCAACTCTAGGTGTTCACATGTTTGTTAAGAAGGGGCCAACACTGCGAGGATCCTGAAGCACAAAGAGATGCATCAGCTTCAGTTGAATTCTGCTTCATGAAGATTTTGAACATAAATGATGGCATCAAAAAAGATGCCAACCACATGTGGTCTTTAAGGACAACAACCTCTCAATCAATACACAATTGTCACACTGTATATGGCTGTAGAAACGACATTTTTCATAAAAAAATCCTCTGGTGTTTATAACAAATTATAATCCCACCTTCTAGTGTCTAAATGAGGAGGGGTTCCCTTTTGAGTCTTGTTTCTCTCAAGGTTTCTTCCACTTCCATCTAAGGGAGTTTTTCCTTGCCACAATCATCTCAGGCTTGCTCACTGGGTATTAAGACAAACACATTTAAATATAAGTCTAATATTAATCTTGAGCTTTTTGTACTATATTTCTTATGTCCTGAAAAGCTGCTTTGAGACAATGTCTATTAATAAAAGCACTATACAAATAAACTGAAGTGAATTGAATTGAATGTTTGTGTTTTGAGTGTATTTGTGCCTCATGCCCGAACAGGTAACACTGACTCGAATAAAGCATTTGCCGAAAATGAGTTTGAGATTGGATGAGATTACTCTTAAAATTTGGAAAAGAATGTAATTCTTAAATATTTCAAATTTTTCAAAATTTTGAAATATCCCAAATATTTCAATTCAAAGCAACATGCATTGACTTTGGAACATTCACATTTCTTCTGAAATGTTCTATATAAAGTGGGCCACTGTGCTTCAGTGGTTTTAACAGCTGGGTGCCATGCAGCTGCTGTACATGGTGCTATAAAGTCTGTTATTGAATATATGCATATGTGCTGATGCATTCATGTATAAATCCTTACCCATTCCAGCAGATACAGTGAATGCCTCAGGCCTGACTGTTAAGACTTTAGCACAAATGCACAAACATAATAAACAGGCGAGGCAGTGAAACTCACTTCATCCAAAGACATACCGTTTTATTGTTATGCTCATTGTTTTCTCTTAATTTCTCTTTTGTCCTTTTTAATCTCTCCATTCCAAAACCCATGGACTTTGCCTTCTTCATCCTCCCACTTCTGACTTTCACTCTCCAGCTATAAATAGGAAATGGTGTTTGAAAGTGAGCATTGCTGATATAGGAGCTCTCACTCCTCTCCCCACTTCATTTCCTCTGCTCCCACCCTTTTTCCTCTATTTTTTCTAGTTAGCCCAGCCTCACTCCTTCCACCCGTGGTTTATGGATCAATATCTGAAATGCTCTGACTGCATGATGTATAAAATATTCTCTCAGGTGGATAGCTCTGTGAAGTGGGCTTGTGAGCATGGCATCACCCTGACAACAGTCTGTGTTTGGTCTGGCTTCCCACTGCCATATTGGGACAGGATCCAAAAAAAATAAATAAAAATGAACAATGAGCAACTTGAACTTTACTGAGTGCCCACATGCCCTTTTTTCTGTTGGCCATGGACTTCTCTAATAATTGTACAGAGTAGCGCTCTCTATTTCTCTCTGTCTTAAAAATAAATAGAATAGCATGATGTTCTGATGGAGTACACAGTTGCTGAGTCACACGTCTGGATCTGTCGTGACATCCTCTTGGCACAGATTAAGTCCCACTTCTCCCCCACATGGACACATAGGTAGGTAGTTCTGTTTACTGAGGGCTGTATTCATAGTTGAGGTATATGCACATAGGGAGGAGTTTGTGTCAAGATTGCATTCATCTGTGTTTAGACATCAGAATTATCTATGGACTTTCTGTACAAGATTTGACTAAAACAGAATGGCGTCTCAGGTTTAAAAAAAAAAAAATACAAACAAATAAATCTTTGAACTTAAGTATTTTTTTCCTGTCTCATATCCGTTCAGAAGAAGAGCTACTGTATAATAAGTCCAGTGTCACTGTGGAATACCAAAGGGCTTTATGAAATAAATATTTGTATTAATTGTCCACTCTATTAATGGACATCTCAATAACTCCCACAGAGTTTTTGCCTCCTCCTTGACACTACATGCACACCAGCAGCCTCTTATGATTCATATATGTGCTAAATCAATGCTGTGCAGTGTCATTTCCTGACTTTTACTTCTACATGATTAATCACGTAGCCATCATAAAACAGCCCACCAGCAATAAGCACTGAGGCGACAGGGAAGCAGCGCAACATAAAATGTGCAAGAGGATGAGCTAACAGCTGAATAATGCAGAGAAATACACCATATTAGCTGCAACTAGCTGGTGTTTTGAAAGTGAACTATGGTAAACTATGGTCCATATATTAGAGTTCTGCTACAGTGTTTTTGAAGAAATACATCATAACATCCTTGTAGGTTTGTATATACTATTGTTCTACCCTAAATACATTAACTACCTTTCAATGTTCTACCCTAAATTTATTAATTAGCAACATGAATTTCAGACATTTCTATGACTATGATGACTTCTGTGAGAAATTGTTCTCTTTACCGTGACAATCAGGGAAATCTGATATCTCAGGAAAATTCTTGTAATCTGGTGATTGAAGGTGTCTGATCAGAGCCATGTATTTTTATCTGGAGAGTTGCTTAATTATTAATTGTAGCTAAAATGCTTACATGAAATGCCACTGCACATCAAAATTTAGCATTGGGAAAAAACAATGATCTCACACACACACACACACACACACACACACACACACACACACACACACACACACACACACACACACACACACACACACACACACACACACACACACACACACACACTTATATTGACATAATTCAACTAATTACCCTAAATTGACACCTTTTTTAGCTGCTTCAAAAAAATAAAAAATCAGCCTCACAGGGTCAAAACTGTCAGATATTGTCATCTTTAAGAGATTCTCATCTCAAGTTTTTAGAGACATAAAAACTTGCTTGCAATTAAGACATAAAAACACACGCACACACACACACACACACACACACACACACACACACACACACACACACACACACACACACACACACACACACACACACACACACACACACACACGAGTTGTGTAGGGTTCCTGTGTTGTTGACCACCTGAGGGGCTTTGAATGCTGAGCTTTAATCTCCACACTGGGCTCCTGTGCCTTTGAAGTGTTAATCTGAGGCACTCATTCTTCTTCGTCATGACACACATACACACAAGCCAAATTTGTGTGAGGCTTGCCCTGAGACAGCTGGTTCCTTCTTGAAAACAGACACACACACACACACACACACACACACACACACACACACACACACACACACACACACACACACACACACACACACACACACACGCACACACACACACCACTTGTTATTGGCACAGAGAGGAAAACAAACCCAAACCCGTATCACACCTAATGGCCCATTTGAGGATCACTTGTGATTCATCTTATTCAAGCTGCTTTGTTTTTTTGTTTTTTTTGATGACTTGCCTGGAAGCAGAAGTGCTTTGGAATCCTCTAGCACCATTTGTAGTCAGTGCAAAGTGTAGGGTTGGAGTATATAGTGTAGGTTTAGAAAACAAACTACAGAATTCTCTCTCTCTCTCTCTCTCTCTCTCTCTCTCTCTCTCTCTCTCTCTCTCTCTCTCTCTCTCTACTGTGTATTTGTCTGTGTGCGTGTCTTTGTCTCTCTGACAATTAAGAGGAAGGAGGATGCGACCTATAGGTTGCTTGTATTGTTGCTATAGCAACTAGGTCATGACTGCCACATCCAGGGAGACAGAATGTGAGTGAGGAAGTATCAAGGGAAAAATAAAGGTAACGGTAGGACAGAAGGATGAAAGACTGGTAGGAAAGATAAGAGCATGTGTTATTGTGGAATTAGCCATGGGAGGTCAGGTTAAACACATCAGTTGATAACATGCAACACACACACACACACACACACACACACACACACACACACACACACACACACACACACACACACACACACACTATTTGCAGCTTAACTAATGGATAAAATGACACAAACATGTCCTTCTTTACACTAGGGTAATGTATAGAGAAACAAATACTTATTATCACAAACAAAATTGCTAAACATAGTGAAATAGATTCACTTGAACAAGACGTGTACATTTTAAGCCTCTCTATAACAGGAGGAGAAAATAGTCTCAGTTCTTAAAAAAAAGCGGAAAAAAGAACATTGCAGACCATTTCTGCTTAAACAATCTACAAAAGGCAACTGATGTTCAGTCATTCATTCATTTTCCATACTGCGGATCCTACACAGGGTTTCGGGAAACCTGGAACCTATCCCATGTGACCTGGGACCAAGGCGGATGCCAACACATCCTAATGCACAAAAGATGCCAGTCAGACTACAATGCATATATTTGTACTGAGAGAGGAAACCAGAATACCCAGAAGAAGCCCCAGAAGCATAGGAGAACATGCTCTCCTTAATGCAAAGAAGACCTGTATTTTATTTGTCCCTTTTTTGTTTCTCATGTTTTCCATGGTTTTCCATACTTTAAGTAATGTAGTGCGTGATACACAGAAAAAAAGAAAACCTAAAGTATTGCATTTGGAAAATGCACAGTGGACTCAGCCACACTGACTCACTATTCTGAACAGAACACTTTCTCCCACCAGTGTTCAACACTGACAAGGATGAATTAGTGCCAACTGCTTGCTACACTGCAAGAAGTCTGAGCGAGAGTCAGCTACTAATATTCAGCTACTAAAATGATTATGTTCTGTTTAAACAATCAATTATTCTGACCTGAGCATGTGCAGAAAATGGGGCTGCATAAACAGAAACATTATTAAAAACAACCTTGAGGCCATAAGGATATTTTCATGTCCATAAGAATGGTTCTAATATATTTTGCCATTGACACTGCAATTATAGTTGAGTTTAGTGTAATCCCATGCCATCTTGTTTTAACAGCACTTTGAACTTTTAATTAAACCATTTCTGGTAATGGCAGAATGAAGTCAATCGTCAGCTGTTTTGGTTGCAAGAGCACTTAATGTTTCTTACTACTCTAAGAACGCCCGATATCGTCTCATATTAGAAGCTAACCAGAGGTGGGCCTGGAATGAACTTGTATGAGAGACCAACTGGGAATACCTGGTGCTGTAAACTGTTATTGGGATTAATGTTAACTCAACTGTTTAACGCTCAGAGTTGTTGTTCAGAATGGCAGGGTTCAAACACAGTATTGCCCTTGCTGGGCCCCTGAGTAAGGCCCCAATCCCCTTTGCTCCTTGGGTGCTCCATCATGGCTGACCCTGCACACTAACCACAACCTCCAAAGCTGAAATATGCGAAGAAAGAATTTTACTTTACTATGATGAATATGAGATAAAATAAAGGCTTCTTCTTAAATCAGCTACTGGTGAAGATATTACTTTATGCATTCTATAAGACCACTAATCTCAACTCCTAACCAAAGACAATGAACATATTTCCACATATGTTTATTAAGTAAAATATGTTGTCATTTTGTTGCTTATCACCACTTATCCTAGGAACAGCACAGACATATCAATCAGTTGTAAATCTGTAAACAAACAGTGGCAGACTGGGTATAATTAGGGTGATGGGATTAGCATCCCTCAAATGAGGAATATCCTGTCGTTCCAGGGATTCACGTTAATACCCCTCTGATTGCTGTACATGTTAACTCGTATCATGCAATACATGATAACCTAAGATCGCGCTCATTCATTTTATAAATATGTCACGTTCATTTCCGGTCCTAAAAAATAAGAGCTTGCCATTAGAAACTGCTTTTGGACAATCAAGTCATGAAATTATGTGTCTGAACATGTAATCAAAATGGCAGATGGTGCCAGATAGAGAATAAATGAGCTGCTAACTCTTGAAATTTTGACGTCAGTGTCACTATCTGCAGTCGTCTGGCGCTAAGAAGGAATCATTTCAATGTCATCAAAATGATTTACTGCTATTGTGTTGTCTGGTTATTCACAATGTGGGTTGTTATGGAATGGTCTAAAAAAATTGACCAAATCACTGTACAAATACAACAAATCCATCTAAACACTAAATATGATGCTGTTTACACTTCAAGAGATAATGTTTTAATAACATTACCAATAATAATTTGTGACATTATGTAAAAGGGCTGTTCTCAGAAACTATGAGTACACATCCTCAAAATGCAAAAGCTGCATAGCATAATATTACACAAAGACAGTAAATGAATGAACTACAGTTGTCTTGTATCTCATTACATTACTGTGTAAAACAAATAAACAATAAATCAATCAACATGTAAAGAATTCTCTAAATAAAACAAACTAAACAAAAAATGCCTTAAGAAATAAGGGAATTTAAAGTAGCATAATAATAATAATAATAATAATAATAATAATAATAATAATAATAATAATAATAATAATATGCAATGTAATAATTAGAAAACAATAAAGAAATAAAGAAAGTAAAATCATAATTTTTGCTTTTGTTTTTGTGCTAAGAAGAATTTGATTGGTAGATTCTTTTAGTTTTTTCGAGAACTTCCTATTTATTCTCTGCACATAAAATCCCAGGCGGCCTCTGTACTGATAAATACAATACAAAAAAGGGGTCCGATTAAATTAATCCTTCCTCTTTCTACTAAACACTAATGTAGCAATCACTAAATTAATAGTAAATTAAGGCATAATGAATGTGGAAAAGTATATGTTGACCTTCTAACTGCCTATTGTTAGAATAATGTGATTTACAGTATGTACAATAAACATATAATACAACGTGTATCCCAGAATAATTGTTGTGTAAATGGTGTGAAACTTCACACAGGTCAGGATGGAAGCCTGCTGAGAAGACATGTCCCGGATAAGCCCTTTAGCAGACATGCATGCCTGTATATTTAGCTATAAGTGTAAGCTATGTCTCATGTTCCCTCTGAAAAATATGGCACAGTAATATTTATTCTCACATTCTTAAATCTTAAGGTCTTTTGTTAACACCGGAATTATGGTAGAATGATGTTAACACCAGTGTCTTACACAACAACCTATTTACACGGTACAAAAAGCTAAAAGACATCCATCGGTCCCATTATCTCACTCTCATTCTGTTGCACTGTCCTCATGTGATTAAGAGAGACAGCTCACAGTAATGGTAGAGCCATATTTCTCTCAAAGACAAGCTGAATTCATTAATGCACTTAATATAGCTCATCATGGTACAGTACTGTATAGAATGGATATGAACTACAGTCAGTGTGTAGCACACTACACCGTGGCTGCCTGTTTCTCACTTACACATAAGTACAGGGCAGATTGTGATTACTGTACATGCTTTAGAGTTCTAACACACTAGTATTAAACTACATTATATATGAAAATTATATTTTTTCTGCATTATAAACAATAGAGGCTAATTGTAAATATCATGCATAGTCAATAAAATAATTACTCTTTTATCTTCATCTTAATGCCTTTGTACAGGATTAGACTCACATATCTAGCAATTACTCTGAGATATCAAAGCATGTGTGTGTGTGTGTGTGTGTGTGTGTGTGTGTGTGTGTGTGCGTGTGCGTGTGTGCGTGTGTGCGTGTGCGTGTGTGTGTGTTTAAAAGAAACCCTAAAATACAGACTGCAGCAAAGTTTCAAAAGTCAAATTGAAAGCAATACATTCTATTGTTTATGTTATACATTGGCTTCTGCAGTTTTATCCTGCCTTCTAAAACTAAAATTTTTAAACCACCATTTTCAATCACCATTCCAAATTTGGGAATTTATTTAATCCTGCATACTTCCACTTTTCTACGTACAGTATCTCATGCTACATCTCAGGGCAGCTGACCACACTCAGATAAAATCATACCCTGCCTTCAATAATATGTGTGTAGAACAAAAACATTAAATATGTTCTTTTGATATTATTATTCAATTCTGAATAACCTTTCCTAACAACCTCTAACCAGACTCTGTATAGGTTTGAGCTGACATATTTATCATGACGCTGGACAAAATGGCAAACTGTTACCCTGGCAGTAGGGTCAGATGCAGGCATTTGTCTTAAATTGATTAAAAGGACTCTGGTTTGAGAATGAAATCAAACATCTTGAACTATAAAATGTCAGATAATGGAAGGATGAGAAATACCTCTGGCATCTGTCCAGTTTGGACTCTCTTGTGCATGCTTGTCCTTACTGCACCCATTTAATTATTTCCACTCGGAACAATCCAGCTTTCAAGACTGATTAATTTTCTCTGTTATGGGAACTGTTGCTGTAGGGTGGAAATGGAACTGTAGCAAGAGAACAGAACAACAGTGAGAGAGAGAGAGAGAGAGAGAGAGAGAGAGAGAGAGAGAGAGAGAGAGAGAGAGAGAGAGAGAGAGAGAGAGAGAGAGAGAGAGAGAGAGAGACTTTGAGATGCGCAGAGAGGTCATTTAATCGAGTCATGGCTTGTTATAGATGGAGACTGTGTAAGGATCTGTATGGAATATGAGAGAGATTTTTGACATGGCATTGCAATACATGACTCACAAGATGGTGCTGAGGCACAGTTTCCATGTTATTTTGTGATACTGTGTGACTTTTTTCTAGATTGTGAATCTAGATTTTTTTTTTGTGTTTGGTCCTTCACTCTTGCTTATAACATCCAACAAACTTAATATTTATGCTGAAAGTTGTATTGTCAGTTTTGTTACTATTATTGCTTTTAAGTCAATGAATCAGGTTAACAATAAATAATGAATACAGTCAAATGATACAAATAAAAACACCAAACTTGGGATTACTGAACAATTGATGTCACCAAGATGAAGATTTTGCCTAAGAAAGAAATTTTAAAGATAAAGCCTAATAAACATTGACATATCATCTAGTGTTTTCTTAGTCTCTGCCATTTTGTATTATTGTGTGTTGTTTTTTATAGAAAGATAATGTCCCATAAGTGGAGACCCTTCCTTCAAAATATATACTGTATAGCAGGCCAGTGATCTGCATCCAAAAGAAATCATATACAGGTAGACTGATGAATCAAGCATCGGTATGAATGTAGCAATCTGTAACTGGTGCCATATGCTGCAAGATATTAATTTAAGAAAGTATGGAGTACAAAAAGCTTTTTACCCAAACATAAATCTTCATAAAAAGATGTGTATGTGATCAAGTGAAGAATCTGCTGAAACTTCAGCAAAGAACAGCTGGTCTGGTTAGAGAATAATGTTTGTCTCCAAGGCCAAGGTCTCCTTCTACCAAGTGGAATGCAATTGTAGCTAGTTCTATATGTTGCCATTATGAAAATGGAAGTCTCTTTCAGTAATTTGCAGTATATCACAGTATACTGTATCTGATGGCCCAGAAAAAAATGGCCAGATTTGACTATTGTCATGGGCAAAGTGAAGAACTCTCCATCATAACATGAAAGACTATTTCATGCACAATAAGATGCAAAAGAAATGTAAAATACTGGGAATATGTATTATAAGTCATGGAATCATACTTGGTGCAGCCAGTCACGGTCAGAATAATTCCACTTACCCTCTCAGTAGAGATTTATTTTATGATCAGTTTCCAACTGGTTAAATGTTACATTTATTATTCTTCCTATTTATTGGAGCCATAGAGCTTCTTATTCCTTCTGACAAATCACATTATAATTGAACTGTTCATTACATTCAAGAAGGCGTGTTGTATTTATAGGGCAGATTTCTTTTGAGTTATTGAGTACTAGATAAAACCCATACAATTCATGTCAAATAGGATAATCATTTTAAGAATTCCAAATGAGTGTAAGGAATGGTTTTAATTAAGTAGGAATAACGCTGTATTGGCTTGTCTGAGTGAGGTATGTAACAGTAAGAATATATAACAGGGTACCATACATAACAAAACATAATGAGACATAAGGAAGTAAAATCTGTCTGAGACGTAGACATAAAAATCCTCACTGCCTTCTCACGATTTGTCATTTTCTGCAATCTCTTGATATTTACTAATAATCCATCTTAATGCCACTCTGTGAAAGGATACAAAACATAAAGACATATCTGCTAGAACGACACTACAGAATGTGCATGAATGTGAGGCCACGAACCAATTACACACTTCCTTTTTGCTAACTGGCTCGAAGGACAGTACAGTAGAAGGGTGACATACAGCACAGACAGCAGCAGTAATCTATTGTGCACCATTAAATATTACGATCATTTAATACATTGATCCTGGTGCCAGACTCAAGCAGCTAATGTAGTTAGGTCATGTTTATACTATTAGGAAGATCAGGTTCAATGACCAAGAAGTTTTAAATTTATTTTCATAGCTAAAGAAATGGGCAATAACTGCAGAAAACCACATCAAGTTTCACTCAAGAACATTGATCCGATTCACTTTAACTATACAGTTGAAGATGAAAGGTCGCTGGGATCAAATTTTCCCTATTGTGATATTTGATGTACACATATAATGTAAATTAGGAACATGCTTGTATCTGCATGTTTTCATGCTTTACTGCCACATAACTGGCTTAATGAGCAACTGCATGGCTTCCTAATAGAGTGGACGATGTGTGTTTTTACTATATTGGTAGTGTGTGTATGATTACTATAGACAATTAAATAAAAATCATAAATATAAAAATAAAATGAAATCACAATGTTTTCATCTAATGGGTTTTATCCTATCTTGTATTTTATTATAATAATCACACCTCTAAAAGGACAAACTTACACATACTAACATCGCACAGATGATACTGATTTTATATATAAAAATATTTCTTTTGTTTTGCTTTCATCTGTAAAGCAACGTTTTTTCTTTCTTTCATATTTTAGTTGGTTTAAGTGGTGTTAAGTTATGGTTACAAGTCTATATTGACGTTAGTGCCAAATTGGTTGATATTACTAGCCCCTGCCTTTTACTTGACCATTGAGATGCAAATATCTAACACATCTGGACACATGTTCAGCTGCCGTCATGCTGTTTATCCGCATGGCGGTCTGTTTAGACGAGCTGCACGCTTTTTAGAAGCCTCTTTTTGATTGACATTCCGGATCATCGAATCAAATTTACACAAACATTAGCCAGTCGCCGAGCCTTGAATGCTGTCCAATCACAGTAGGCTTGGGGTGTTACCTATGCAAATGTGGTAGCCAGGGAGATGCGTGCGCTCCATTCATTGCGCCCGTCCGAAAGAAGAAGCGACTGCGCGCGTGCGGCTCCGCGATTCTGCACGGTTCCCCGCCGAGCGCCGTTCACGCGTTTGGCCGTTTACAGGAACACTTTGCGGACACACACACACACACGCAACACAAGCATCTGGGTGAGTCATCCATGCATCTACTTGCATCTGTACTAGCTTCTATAAAGGTGTGCGTAATGTTGTGAGACACCTTAAAGTGATACCACCTGTATGATTAAACTTGTTTAGATTATTTCCCTCTTATAATAAATGTGTCATTGTCTTCAGGTTGTCAGCAGTCACTTTTTTTTATATAGAAAACGTCTGAGATCCTACCCATCTGCTTTTGCTTGTTGTTTGTTGATATGAAAGCCATCAGTAATTTCTAGATTCTTATTTGAATATGAAAATTTGTCCTTGCACTTTTTTAGCCATCACAAACAATCCAGTCACAGCTGTAATGGTTGTATTTCCTAATCATTAAAATGCATGTCTAATTCCTGACTGCGGTGTTGTGTTGCTCTGCATGAGTGTGGTTATGTTCAGCAGTCTGTCCATGTTGACATGTATATGTGTTTGTGTCCTATTGCGTGTGTGTGTTCAAGTGCAACTGTGCAGTGTTGTACTACTTAAGAGAGCAGACTGTATAAGTGGTTTATTTACCCCGTGCATGGGCAGATGTGTATCTAGACAAAGCTGTGAGCACCTATCTGCAGTGAGATATTGCTGCATAACATCTTTCATCCTCCTCTCATTAGAAAGCTGATAGATACTGGATAGAGTTGTCACAGTGTCAGTTTTGTGTGAGTTTTATTGAGCCACTCAGCCATGCAGTGATACAGAGTAAATAAATAACTGTGTTGAGTGAAAGTGGAGAGGGACATGGAGATGATGCTGACCAGACAGAAAAAACCTGACCACAGAGAAACTCCCAGAAGAATCTCAAAATCATCAAATAACAAGTATTTTTAGAAATGGTGATGAAATGTCTAGTGCTTGTGGAAAAGACAGGTGCTGATGTATCTCTAAGTAAACAGCAATTTAAAGTTCCTGTAATGTGATTTAACTCCTTAATTGTTCCTACAATTCTCAGTCATTAAAAAGTGAATTGAATGACTATTTTTTTCATGTGGTGTGACGCAAAGTTACCATTGTTGGACTGAGCCGGGGTAGTTTTTGCCATGTTTATAAAATAAATTTCCTTCATGACAAGGCTACTTGATATGGACATACGACATTATTATTCACATTACTCCCATAAACTGTCACACTTTAGCCCTTCTCCTGTTAGATATACCACATGGAAGTTTCTTTTTTTTCTCCAGTGTTTTCTGGCCCTGTGTTGCTGGTGACTAAATACAGGTGATAAGAATGGAGCCTAAACTCATTCCGTCTTTGTTCAAACATCCTCCTTAATCTACTCTCCTGACTGAATCTCATGAATGCAAAAACAAAACAAAAAAAAGAATGAAAAGAAAAAATCCCATTCAAGGAAACACATGGCCACTGTCAGTATTCCATTTTGTTCTAGACAAAAGAAGCCAGGCAGCGCCAGGTGTATCAAATTGTGCACGCAGAGCCGTTTGATCGATTGCCCACATGCTCTGTTTCTCATGGAGATGGATGGCAGTACCAAAATGGCTGAACTCAAAAAGCCGTGGACAGTCACGAGCTCCATATCATAACAAATCAGTGCACCTCAAGGGAACTCAGTGATTGGAAAACAAAAAGCATGTATGAGCAAAAAATGAGCAAATTACAGTTTTGTTTTTCTTACTTCTGAAAGATGCCCGTTGGTATTGTTATATTGTTCTCATCTAAAAGAACCTGGTGATTCTTTTTATTTGCTTTGCACAACTGCCTGTTCTGAATGTGAATGAGAAATGTGTGTAGTGCTATAATGAGCAAGAAGGCTGTCAAACACATTTAGCAGCTCAAGTCATCGCATGATGCTACAGGCCATGTTTGGACATCACAGAGACATTATTCCTCATCCTCACCCTAATGTTATAGTATTTGGATCTGACAGAATCTGGAAAATACAGGTTAATGCAGCTAATGCAGAGAAATAAGATAATATATCACACCTTGCCAAACTTGCTGCTGGCATGAATTTCCACTGATATGCTACTAAGCCAGGTTGTATTTCCACTAAACCAGTGGGTGGCTTTCAGCTCCCCTTCTATTTACAGCATTTGATCTTTAATAGGAAATGATTTGATTTTGGGAGGGACAATTTCACTGAGAGTTTTATTTTATGTAGACAGAAATCACCTACTTATCCTTCAGCTTTATTAGTGAAATAGATTTATCTTTAAGTAGGCTACTCAGAAGCCTTGGGAGAAGCTATTGCTTCATATATTGAATCTGATGACTATTACTCATAGATTAATCACTATTCAGATATGATTAGTTATACATGGGGAGGTGGTTTAATTCGCAACAGTATTACTGGAAATTACGCCCATCTTCGTCAATATGACAAAGACATTTCTTCATATAAAAGACATTTATGTCTTTTTTACAGACTGTATAAGTATGGGTCTTAAAACGACCTATGCCATAAAATGACTAGTAGTAATAACTGTAGGTAATATATAAAATACCCAAGTTGATATAGATAGGATTCCATTGCGTCCTTCTGGAGACTCTTGACACTCCAGGACACACTCTTTTCTGTTGTCTCCCAGCAAATCCAAATTGTCCTTGTTTAAACTGCAGAAAGAAAACATAGACAATATTTAAAAAGACTTGTCAGAGAAGTGACAGGAAATTTTATTGGTCTGTGAGTTCAAGTAAAGCTTACATGCTTATTAAGGTCAAGTAACCTACTAATGATCAAGTGCAATGTTTGTGCCCACAAGCACTACAGCTAGTGAATTAATGGACATAATAAGCACTTTATACTAAAAATGGGAGAAGTGCATTGTATGCTTAGTGTGATGACCATCATTACGACTGTCCTATATCCTGTGCAAATCAATCATAAATGTTAGATACATCCTCCAGCAATGGTACTAAATGATACAAGTCTAAAAAAATGCATTTCTTCCTAATACTGCTTTAAAGAAATTTGGAAAACAGCACAATATGTTCAATAAAATAAAGGTACTATAAAGTATTGTTATTGCTATATTGATTGATTGTAAAGACTAAGATAAAACTTGATCCAAAAGCAGTACAATGAATGTGTAGTGGCTTGAACATTAAATGTTGATTAAGTCCTAATTACATTACTAAGGCCTCTGAGTCTGAACTCTTTGCCAGAAGGGATTTTAGTCATCAGGTGCAACCCACCTGTTCACTGAGATGTTATGAAATCATGGATGTTGTGTAAGCCCTCAGGTTAGTAAGTTAATTTAAATAATTATAAAGCACAAGCTGCAGCCACAGTCAGACTTTCCTTGTCTGGTTTTGTTGGTCTGAACAGCTACCCCTTACATTCAAGAAATTTGCATTTCTCCAACAAGCAACCTATGCTGAAAGTTTTTTCTTATTACCTACAGTCCCAAGGGTAAAACAGGAAGCTTCTGTACCAGTTGTCACCCTTGGGGGTCTGGGCTGTTGATGCAAGGATATCCTCATGAGCAGGTGGAGAATGCCTTGTTTTTTTCCCTGTGTATCTGAGATACTGTAAAAATAAGGCAAATATGTAGTTTTGAATATAAACAAGGCCTTTGAGATTCACACATTCTTAGATCTGTTTAATCCTTTAAATAGAGCACTGCATTAGAATCACTAATGAATTCAGTACATTAAGGGATGTAGAGATGCACTAATACAGTTACTTGGTATCAGACAGAGTTTCCTTCTATACCCTTGGTGCTGCCACATGAGCATAATTTTGCTATAGAAACAACACCTGTTTCAGAGGTTCTCATTTCAAATGGTGCAGTGGGACCAGGGCAATACCAAGAAGTCAGAAACTAGGTGTGTTTTTTTTCCATTAGCCACAATTTTTCATCAACAAAACATATGCGGGAAGGAATCTGTTGTTCCATTGGAGTCAGTTGAAGTTATTTGTTTGTTGCTGGCTAACATCATTTAAAACTAGAAAAAAGCAACCTTTTAATTATTGCTACTAAATTGTCTCTGATGCTTCGGCTTTTGTATGAAACATAAATATAGAGAAATGCACCCAGGCATGCGAAATATTACCATTAACAGCCATTATTATTGTTATTAGTCAGAACAAATATAAAAATCTATTCTTTCACCTGAATCCAGTCATACATTATTTAGAAGCCCCTTTTGTATTGGGTCTGTCACCCCTAGGCAGCACACAAAAGCACTTCCAGTGGATGATGATGGTGTCTGACAGTTATGGATCTGCCTCTATTCCTTAGATAAGCATGGTTGACCTTTAGTGCTCAACAGCTGCATTATTTATGCCCACTACTGGTTGTTATGCCTTATGTGCCAGTGAGGAATTTAATGACTCACCTGTAATTGAGCAATATTTAAGGGAAAGTTCCCTAAGAAATTTCAAATATTGACATTTTGACATTATTGACTGACTTTTGAATATACTGCATATTCCAGGGGTACACCATAGTGTGCAATGAAAAATAAAGGTTAGTTATTATTATTCTACCCCATTGTAATTTCATTTTCAAAACTAAACCAACATTTTTATTAAAATTTCTTGTTGAATGTAATGTTTAATTGATGATCTACCAATGGTTGATTATGAAAATTACATTTGATAAATAAATTTTAGCACTTTTCAGCAGTTCTATATTGGACCTTCTACTTCATCTGCCAGTTGTTTGTGTACACATCAATTACTCCATGCACATACACACATTTATTAACACATATTTGTTATTTAGTGCATACTAAATGAATTATGAAAATCCATTAGTTCAATACATTAACAGTGCTACAATGTGGTCTGAAGGCTTGTTTGCATTTTTTTCATTTTTACTTCTTTTAATCCCTCTTGACATAATCTTAAATCAAACAGCAGACAAGAATTAAACTTGCAAATAATTGATTGTCTGTAGTAGGCAGTGTAAAAAGAGCATGGTTTTTACACATTTTTACACCAAATTCTCAATAATTTGGTGTAAAATTATTGAGTAATTAAAAGTAATTCTTCCCAGTCAGTAAGATGCTTCCTCTGAGACATGTGAAGCCAACCAAACACATCTTTTGTGAGCTTCTGCCAATGCAGAATCATAAACGCACTTTGGGGAATGGACTATCTGCCCTCTACAATAAACATGAACTCACAAATGGCCATGATTAACTATTGTCACTGTAATTGACAGGAAAGAAAGCGTATGACATCCTGGCCACCTAAAGATTTGGCTCCAGACCACGGATTGCTGTAGCAAAACGAAAATGCAGTATATAATGCATTAAAGCTGGAAATGTAATTTAAGAGCAGTCGGGAGTAAAAAGGAATAAATACAGTATGCAAAACCTAACTTGTATGTAAAAGCTAATGATGTAAATGTAGCTGTAGCATTTGTACCGATACTGGTGTCATTTTACTTTTTCATGGAAAAGTAACAGTAATTAAACTTAGGCTGCATTAACACATACTAGGTTACTTTGGAATTTCCCATTTTGCTTGTGAAGATGTACAGTAGCAATTTAATATGCCAGTCTTCTATATCTCAATCTGCCCCAGTTACTCATTCCAAAGCTAGCTGGAACTTATTCTTCAGGTTAAATTCAATAAAATTCGGCAAACAGTCATCTTGACTTTTATTTTTCAATCAGACTCAGTGACTAGCTCAGAGTTCTCCACAAATGACAAAAATTTATTTTTTTCCCCTTTCACTGATCTATTCTTCACATTCCTCTGTCTCTGTCTCCTTTGTGTGTTGGAATTAATCCACTGCAATGTCCCACTGCAGAGTCCAGAGTTCCAGATCTCATTCAGCAGCTCTTAAAAGGACGAGACAGACGTGGCTGGAATGCCAAAGACATCACAGAGACCAGCAGCCTGCCAGCTGTGGTCTATTGATCTATCTGAGTGATAATGATCAGAGAGAGAGATGGAGGGGAAAAAGTGTAACAGTGATGTTATGAAAGCTTAATAAACTGTCATGTGATTTTATCACAGCTTTAAGTACCTGGAGAACTCTCGACTGGAAGATCCTGTAAAATGATGATATTGGCTTCAGACAAGTAGTGGAACATTCTTCAAGTCTATTTATCCCTCTTTCTGCAGTGACATACACCAACGTGCAGGCTTGAATGGGCTTGGGTTTGAGACATCGAAAGCGGGGTGGATCCAAAGAACTCTGGGGAGTTTGAGATGGACTGCTACAGGGTTGAGTAACATAGAGATGTGGAACAGGCCGAAGTGTGGGGCAAGCTTCCTGTGGGTTGCCCTAAAGGGAAGGTTTCTGGGGGTGGCGTTTGTGGTTGGCGCAATAGGAGTAACTCTTGGAGACCTTGAGCAGCATGGATCAGGCTCTACTCCAGACCCACCGACAGTGCTTGACAAATGCCAGAATGGATGGTACCAGTGTCTCCAGTTCCTGAGGGCAGAACAGTGGGGGCAGAACTCTTTTCAAAAGTGGAACCTCGGTCAGAAACAATGTTTCGGGGAATACATTTATGTATTTATGTGCAGGCGTAAAATATGCTGGAGGAGCTGGGTTGTTTGCTTGGTCAATGTTAACTTGGGTGGAGGTTAACCATGAAAAGAACCACAGTGATGCCAGATGAGGGAGGTAGTCCGCTGACAATATCCAGAGCGATGTGAAACCAGGGTCATCGGGGAGCTGGGAGAGGACGAAGGTAGCCATTTGGTGAAGTCTTGGGGCTTTTCTTGTAAGTGCAGACAAGACATGCTGCCATGAATGGTCCAGGATGACCTTCTTGAGGTCTGGCCTTTAGAATCTCTGCTGTAGGACAGACAGTGTGCAAGGTGGCACAATGGAATCTCTTCTCAATGTCAAGGCGGAGAGCTCAGATGGTGACAGAGAATGAGAGGATGTGGTCTGAGGCGAGTTTCTCTGGGACAGGGCAATCTGGCAAGTTTTGGTGTCAGGCTTGCAATTCTTGGTTTCGAGGCGGTGAGAAAAGGAGAGGTTCAATCACTCGAAGGCTAACGTCTTGTTATAGGTGTGTCAAGTTCTTATACAGTCCAATAATCTTAAACACAGGTAGACAATGCAGGGCAGGCAGAGACAATAATGGTAGAACATGCAGGATCAAACCAGGTAGAATATAAACAGTAATAAAGGTGGGATGACTTGACAGGAGTGCTAGGCAAACGGAAAAGACAATCTGGCAAAGACAGTGAGTTTATGGTGTGCTGATGTAGTGCCGCATGGTACAAATTTGGTAGATTCTCCGGAAGTGCTTCCCCAAGATGCCCGCCAACACAGAAGAATTGTCAAAATGTGCACAAAGCACAAGCTGACAGTCCGTGTCTCCCAGGATGTCGGATTTGTGTCACTTTTTAAGAAATCAATAACGCTTATCAGCATTAGTTTATTTATCAGCACAACTGACAGCCATCAATCCTTGCACATGAAGATCATAAAATGCCACAATTTCTTTGTTTACTTTCACTATTATTTTAAATATGTATTTTTTCTACCCATTCTAATCTTAATCACAATTTTCATATACCTTTTTCTATGTTGTATATCTAACTTATATTTGTATTCATTTAATCATTTGTCTATGCATAACTATGACACTAGGTACATATACATGCAGTCAAAAATCATAATAATCAAATTCTTAGCTCAGTCAGATTGAAATGCCTTTATGTAAACAAATTAGATCCAATAGAACTTAATACAAATGAAATTTCATATTGAAAGGGGTGCTGTAAATTTAAAACAATCTGTTATACATAAAAAATTAAAATGCTTGAATTCAATTGTTTTCTTCGTTTGTTTAAAAAAAAATACCTTGGGCTCATAGGCAGTGCAGCGGTGTAAATGTTTATTAATGTTTTATGTTCACACAGAAGATTTGTTCAGAATATATGTAATGCACACGATCATGACTATTTTAATAGGTTTGTTGTATTTATGGTACATTTACACAGCACTTTCAGAATCTGAATTTAGATTAAATTCATTTGTATTGAATTTAAAATGGCTGCATGTAATCAAACCAACAGTAGTGAATCTACTGCAGAGCCAAATACAAGCTTTATACCAGCCATGGTGGGGTTTTATGCCTCAACTGGCTTCTGTGCTTAACTTAACTTTTTGTCTAGGAATTATCTAGACAACTATGTCTCTAATTATATAATTATCTAATTATAACAGTATTAAGCTTACTGCCCTCATTATTGCAACGCAAGCACTCACCTTTTCTAATAATAGAACCCACATTTCATTGACTTAATACATCAAATAATAAATTAAAGCAATAGCTACCACCATTAAATTGATAAGTGGTAGAAGCAAGTTTAGCCAACCTTCACTTAATTAAAGAGGGGAATGATATTCTTACTCAAGGTGATCTTTTAGATGTTAAAGCCTGTTTTACTGCCTTTTTTATTTAACTACACTCTCACTGTGGCAATATTTGTGGCATTCTTCAAGTCTGGCATTCATCTTACACTGATCAGTGTCATGTTCTACAAAAACTAATGTCTCTTAAATAGAATCATAAATCAGAAGAAAAAATGTTGTACTGCAGCCCATACTGATTAAGAAATGATATGATATTGCTACAGGTTTGCTTTTTTCAAAAGCATTTATGAAGAAATCTACTTGGAAATCTGTTAATAAGACTTGTACACACAAATATAAAAAAAAACCCAAAAACCTAGTTTTACTGTAACGAGTAGTTTTGAGTCTTGATTCAACTCTAAACAGCCCAAAATTGCTGAATCAGATTCAGAACACAGTACATGGTCTTAAAATCAAACCCCAAAACGAAATGGGGTAGAAAAACACCAGAGGAAACCACATGAGAATCAAAGCATAGTCTGCTTGGAGAGAAACAGCTAGGATTTTAAAAGAGAGATCTGTGGTGCTGATACTGAGCCATCAATTATAATGAAGTGTCTATTTGCTCTTATGGGGTAAATACCAGGGAATGTTTTCTTGGGAAAACAGGTATTTGGACATTACATTGAAACTAAAATATCTAAAATTAAATATAGTATATATTATTGGACTGGAGGTCTAACCTTTTCACTCATGAACATAAGATTTTTTTTCATTGTTATGAATTGTTTAAGGCAGGGTTTCTCAACATTTTAAGCAAACAGCCCCAAATGGAGAAGCATTGGTAGACCTGCATTTTTGTTTTATTCCAGATTTATAATTTGGCAAATGTTGTAGCATTGGAACACTTTATCATAAGTAACATATGTGTTCCCTAAATGACAACTACAAACCTTGCAAAGGGGATCATATTTAGTGCATATACAAAGACATTTGGGTCTTTGGTAGGTATTCTGTTTAAATCAATTTTTAATAAATCTTTCCACATATATTTGTATTGGTTTTCTAGTTGTTCCACCGAATGAGTCAAATGTTGCCAAGGTAGATGGATGGAGATATTGTCTGCTTTTTTCAATACACCTTTGCAAGAGCACTATGTCACCATAGCAAAAAGGAATTAAACAGCATAAACACTTGTAATTTAATTGTGTTTGTTTGAATGTGGCTTTTGGTAACAGTTCAAAATTGTATCCTACAAAAATGTATTCAGAATTAATAATATTCCTCATAATCTTAATCATAATGAAAGAAATTAATTAAAAAAAAATGTCTCCTCTCATAGCTTCATTTCTATTGAGTGACCTTACATGAGGTCACAAAGACTAGTTTGGCAAACCCTGGTTTAAAATATCTCACATTTCATTACTGATATATTTTAAACCAAGGGATTTAAACAAGAAATATTTTTTATTTAGCTGCATGCTTCCATTCTGTGATATTATGTTGGCTATTTTTATGAACCATTGTTTATTATCATAAGGTCCAAATTATTCTGAAAAAGCTGCTCTGCTGTCCTGCATCTGAACAGCACTGTTTACACTAAGCAGCCCCCTAAAATACCATTTGCATCTTATACCAAGAGAGCCAAGAGTATTTTTTTTTTGTGTAAATTTAAATGTATTTTTGTGAAAATATATTTTTGAGGTTGCAATCTATATAATAAATTAGAACAATAGAGTTCATTTTTACTTATATTTATTTGGATGGTGAGGCTGAGGGCCTTGAGGACATTGTCATCTACAGTATGTAAACTACTGTAGTAAATGCCTTTGTGTCTGGGCTCTAAGATTTTTATTAATAAAAGGTTAAAAAGTCGGGGCATTATTTAGTCAATAAGGGATACAGATGTTTCATACACTGGATACACTGTTCAAAGGTAAAAATCTACATAACTGGATAACCCTAATTAACTATTTATACTCCTTCAACAGAGTATTTGAGTATTTAAGACTTAACTAGAACTGTTTATTAAATAACTTCAAACAGGAATACTGCAAAAGCCAAATAGAATAAGGGACATAAATGATGTCAGGTCTCATTTATTTAATTTGCAATAGTGCTTTTAGAGAGAACTGGAAATGTTGGGAACCTAATCATAGCTAATAATAGCTCGTTGGGGATCAGATCTAGGTTTGCAATCTTTAGAATGATGGGAAATAAAATTAGCAGCACAAGTGTTACTAAATACAAATAGTTTTGCTACAAGTAAAGATAAATATTGGAAATGAAAAAAGACCCACTGCAGATATTCCAAAAAGACTGATGAATATCTTTCTAGAACTCTCTACACTGAACTACAAAATGGTTCAGAGAGAGCTCAGTGAGGTTTGTTTTACGATCATTTTTGTTCAATTCTGTGGTGCTGCCTGTGTCACCAACTGATTTTCTCATCATCCTTAGAACCCCAAATCTCTGGAGCTATTCCTTAACTAGCTATGATTATCCTGTGTCAGTTGCAAACATTCATAGAGAAATACATGAAAGTGGCCTGACATCAGAGACAACCCTTATCCCTTCTGCTTTAGCACGCTTTTTTTCCCTGTCAGAGGAAGATCTATATTTAAATACTGCATTGTTAAAATAAATTGTGTGGTATGCCTTGTGTATAATACAATGCATTTTGCAGTGATGGCTATGGTTTACAAGGTGATTATGGGACATTTATACTTAGAATATTGTTATTTTTGACATGAAAGAGGCACAGATGTCGCATATGGCATTTGCAGATGCCCTCATTCAGAGCGATTTACAGTTCTAACTCTTTTTTACACAATTGAGCATTTGAGGGTTAAAGGCCTTACTTAAGGGCCCAACAGTGGCAGGGATGGGATGAACCTGGGATGGATTTGAACTCATAACCTTCTAACCAGTATGCTAACACCTGTACCACTGAGCTACCTCAGCCCCTTTGAAAACATTTCCGTTTTTCCCCCATGATATCTCCCGTTTTTCCCTTGAACATGTTTTTGTTAAAACAACTGCTGCTTTGTGCACTGCTGTAAGCAAGCATGTGATCTTTTAAATGCATAGGTCTCAGAAAAGAAATCTTTTTGCTTTTCTGTTTGAAGTATAAAACCAACATAATATCTGCTAAGGCCTTTGATGCTTAGTAGAGCTTGTAGTGGCACACAGGAGATGCTTGGTGCTTGTAACAGTAGTTGTTATCACTAGTGTTTGCTGCTCCTTCAGGGTAGATGAGTTTTAGTAGAGTGGTCTGATTACTGTCCCTTTATAGCAGTACTTAAATGGTAATCACACTCTTGTAAGTGGATTCTTTAGCTAACTATAGTGTACAATTGTAATAAACTTCAGCAGGTGTTGATTAGATCCACAATAAAAAAGAAAGCTCATTCAAGAACCCTTTTTATCCCTTATTTTTAGTTCTTTTTGTGTATTCCATAAACCTCTGTGCAATTAGCTGTTGAGTTTATTCAGATGTGTTAATAAGGTAATATGTTACTCCATAGTTCGTTCATTAACTAGGTCTGGTCTGATATGAATGATGCTGTATTACATTAATTCCTATATGAAACCTTGTTTCTTGTTTCCTTAACATATACTTTGACATTTAATCATCATAAAAAATTAAGCTGTTTTTTCTCTACATTTCTGTTGGCATTGGGAAAGATTTTATCACAATTTTGTGAAGAAGAAAATGTTTTTCCTAACATTGTCCTAACATTGAAATAATTCTATTATTATGTAGCACAGAGCAGTTGACAGATTTCATTATAGTTTTCTTTATTTAGCAACGCATCATGTACAGAAGTGATGTTGGTAATATTAAGTACTCTTACTGTTTCTGTTGCAATTAATGAGGGGATTAGCATCCTGGAGCTAATTTGCCAATCATTAGGATGTGTGAGCACCTCTATAAAAGCAGAACATTTAGGCAGTTTGGTTGTGTGGAATGTTCGTTTGTTTCCAGGCCAAAAAGAAATGACAATCAATATAGGAAGGCCATTTTCACACAATTTGAAAACATAATTTTACTGTGATAGGGTTTATTAAGTGACAAATTGCTGCCAGTCTGTAAAGGATGTTTTTTCCCATCAAATTAGCCATAAGCTCAGAATGTCTGATTGCCAGAGAATGTTGAATTTTAAAGTATGTGACACTCAAAAGAAAATTGACTAAACAGATCTTATATATAACATAAGCCTCTGTTTTCCTAATACAACTTGTTACAATGGCCTAAACGAAAGTCGAGAAAGTGATGTCCACATACTGTAAGACCAAAGTGAATCTCTCTGGTCATGATGCTTAGCTCAGTTTGGGGGGAAAGCTGGGTCAAGCAACAATGATCCCAAGTGAGCCAGCCAAATTGCTTCAAAATGGCTAAAAAGAGAAAACAGTAGGTCAAGGTCCGTACTTCAGCCCCAACAAGGTACCACTGCAAGGGCAGCTATGCATAAGCAAATTCTATTAAGTAAAAATAAATTCAATTAACGGCTTTAAAAAAAGGTCAGTAAAGATTACAATATATTGCAATACAATACAATACAATACAATACAATACAATACAATACAATACAATACAATACAAAAGGTAAACAAAGATTAATTGAGTGTTCTTACATTTGACCTGAACAGAAATGCTTATAATGCGAATGATATAATTGAGCAGTGGAGCAGTTTTTGTAAATATTTACTCAGTTTCTCGTTAGAGAAAGTAAGGTAATGTTAGGTGTGTGTAATATAGGAAATATGATTCAAATTAGGTATGCTTCAATGACCTTTGCATATTGTTAATGGTTTTCTGAGGGCTGTGATGAACACAGGCTAGCATACACTCCTACAAGGTACTAGAATATTTTAAATGTATTTAATATGAATGTGAATCATTTCATTGTCTGAAAAGTATCATGAATCCTATGCCATTAGTTTAAAGTTCATTAACTGCTCAGATGTTCAATTAAAGCTTCCTGTCTAAAGCCTGCGAATGGGTGTGTTGCCTAGAGGAGCAGAAATTACCTGAAAATTCCAAAAAGGTCAAAGAGAGAGAGTGAACAGAATAGAGCAAGTGATGGTGAAAGAATGGAGATGGAGATGAATGCTTACCTCTGATTAGTCATCATGATCACACATAAATGGCCTCCTGTCATGAGGAGAGAAATGTGCTGTGGGCGACTGGGCTCCAGCAGCTCTGGTGCATAACCGCTGATGCGTTTAGCCATTATAGCTCCTCGTCAAGTATTTAGACCTTTTAAATATTTAATCAACTTTAATAAGCTAAGAGTCCAGGTTATGACTCATTACAGTGGCACCCCATTTTTCATGTGTACCCAAATAACCATTTTTAAAGCTTATAGAAATGTGCACTTGCCAAATATATCCCAGGCTTCTGGGTGGGCAGATATGTGTCATGTTGTAAAACATAATGTCAGTACCAGGTTGAATAGACATGTTTCTAATTCTCTAAAAGATCAGAAAGGCTTTAATAAATTGTATTGGCTAATCACTAGTTCTCAAGACATTTCTGAAAGGAATTTTTGGCATGACCCAAATGTGTCAAGTAAATTTAAATTCAGAATTAATAATGGTTATGAACTACCATAACTATAGATTTTTTTTGCAATGTGGTGAGCATGTTGTTTTAATAACCCCACAGCCATTAATTAATAGCCATCACTATCTCTCTATTTTTATTTTGTCCATAAACAGGCTATTAAACATGGGGAAACACAATAGCAAGCTTGCTCCTGAGGTTCTGGATGACCTGACCAAGAGTACAGAGTTCAATGAGGCAGAGCTGAAGCAATGGTATAAAGGCTTCTTGAAGGACTGTCCCACTGGCATCCTTAACCTGGAAGAGTTTCAGCAACTTTATGTCAAGGTAAGTCCTTTTGGACAAATAGCTCCAGTAAACTAGGACTGTGTTTTTCCCATTAATTATGATACCAAGTTTTCAGCTGTATGGTTCTGTACATGCTTTCATTCTATTCACTGTCACCCTGGTTTGTCAAAGTGAGGTTAAATTATCTAGACTTACTGTAGAGCCCCAAGTTTCAGTGGTTTCTATTTGGGTCGTTTATTTTTTTTTTAATTTACAATTTAAAAACAACATATAGAACAAAGACAAAAGATAACTGTAAAAAATGCTTGACTAACCTGCTATATTAGAGTTGACTTTGATTACTTTCTGAACCCACTAAAGAGGATGTTTGTTGCAGACTATTATATGCCAGGTAATATTTCATCCAAAGTGACTCATAGCAATATTGTTTGTTATAGTTTTTCCCCTATGGTGATGCCTCCAAATTTGCTCAGCATGCTTTTCGCACCTTTGACAAAAATGGGGATGGCACAATTGACTTCAGGGAGTTCATCTGTGCCCTGTCCATCACCTCTCGAGGAAGCTTTGAGCAGAAACTCAACTGGGCCTTCAACATGTATGACTTGGATGGAGATGGCAAGATTACACGCATGGAGATGCTTGAAATTATAGAGGTGAGACTTTTATTATATACTTTGACTTGATCAAGCTTGATCAATCATTAGCATTTTTCTAAGGGGAAAATCGTGCTTGAAACTAATTTGTCTGAATTTAATTTGTATCTACTTACCACCTTTGTGTTTTTTGTCTCAGGCGATTTATAAAATGGTTGGCACGGTAATCATGATGCGCATGAACGAAGATGGCTTGACACCTCAGCAGCGTGTGGACAAGATCTTCAGCAAGATGGACAAAGATCATAATGATGAGATCACACTGGAGGAGTTCAAAGAGGCGGCCAAAAGCGATCCTTCCATTGTCCTCTTACTGCAATGTGACATGCAGAAGTAAGGGAAAAGAGTAGAGAGAGGATGAGAGAGGGTGGGAGGGTGTAGGTACAGAGCAGGAGCTATGAAGCAACATGTACAGACATTTAGACAGAGGTAGGTTAGTAAGAGTAGAACTATACCACTATGTACATATAGGAGGTTGCAGTTGAATGTGAGAGTTTGCAGGTTTGGGGACAGTTTATAGAAAAGTGGAAAGTGATGAAAACCTGCATCTTTAGTCATGCAGTGAACTGCACTGCTTTTAGACAATTGTTGCTTTCAGGCCCAAGTCTGACAAGATACCATAGAACCTACATTATTTAAAAAAGTCCATTTAAATATGTGATATTCCTGATCCTTAGAATTTTGATATAAAGTAGAAACCAAGCAAATTTAGTGAATATTTCTGCAAAACTTAGGCAGCTCTCTATTCTTAAGGTATTTGTCTCCTTCGAATTTTGTCTAAGACTAAACATTAAAAACAGCCAATATAATTTTTTTCTAACCAGTGCACACTCTAAACAGTGCAATTTCCTTAATCCTTCCACAGATAAAGGACCATATTCACAGTTGACTTACATGCACTCACATAGTGAGAATAATACAAAAAATGTGCACATCAGCATTCAAAACTCAAATATAACAACAGACTTGCTCACAACTCAGACATGGGAGGCGTGTGGCCAAAAACAAATGCACGTCTGAAGTACGTGCAATTCTGACCTTAAAACTAAGCCAATTTTCTCATGCAATGTCAGCATGAACGAGGAGCAGTATTGAGTCCAGCATCACTGGCTGACAATTTGTTGTAACCACAAAATATCAGTGATAGGCCTGGCTATTATTATTATTATTATTATTATTAAAGCAAGCAGTTGTGTTTAAAGGCCATGGTTCTTGCATTATTGAAAACCCCAGCACTTCTGCTCATAAATCACAGGTAAATTTAATAATCTAAATGTTTTATCCAGAAAATCGAAGAGCATCTGACTCGGAATACAGAACATTATCCTCGTGTAAATATCAACATGTTTGTAACTTTAGCTTTCAACTGTGAATATGGCCCAAAGGATATACTGTAAAGCCTTGTGCATTATGATGGATACTAGACACACCACCAATAACCTCTAATTATCCCTTATCTGAGACTGATTCATCAGCTGTGATGACAAAATACAGCTCAAAACATAACCACCTTAAATGTCATGGTTTAAAATGGTGAATAAATATTGTCTCACACTTCGGGGTCACTCTCACATATGAAAAAGGAATTTTGCTAACCTTAACGATTAGAATATATGTATATGTAATTAGTGAAATGTAAATGTTTCATGAGACCTACTTTCATATTTCAACACTGCTGCAAAATACACTCTTTATAGGATATCAGTCTGTATCAATGTGTGAAAGTGTGAAAAGTGGAAATCTGAGGATTTGCATTTGTATGTGTTAACGTATGTATACATATTTCTGTAGTAGTCTGTATGTATGCATGTGTGTGTGTGTGTGTGTGTGTGTGTGTGTGTGTGTGTGTGTGTGTGTGTGTGTGTGTGTGTGTGTGTGTGTGTGTGTGTGTGTGTGTCTGTGTGTGTGTCTGTGTGTGTGTGCGTGCATGCGTGTGTGTGTGTAGGTGGGTGCTTTAGGGAAACAATTGCCTCTGTCACTGACTGTCTGATAAAGTAGCTGTCCACACCAGTTTTAAGAGTATTAACGTGATGTTTGTTGTTGCTGGTGTGGTCGTCCCTGGTCTTACTGGTTTTCCAATCAGAGCTACCTTTCTCTGCTGTCTTGATGACATATAATCATTTATGTGTGCCTCAGTGTACAGCCTTATCAGATATCAAATAATCGTAATTGTATTAACATTGTCCAAATGTCTTGCTTTTTTCCCTCTGGTATGGTCAACGTGAACGCATTCGGAAGGCAAAAGTCTGTGTTTCCGCAATATTCACGCTGCAATACTTAGGAGAATATTGTTGCACTAAGTAGAGGCAAATACTTCTTGTTTTATACTGCCACATAGTGGTGAAATATTTACCATCGTTCAATAGGGCATACTGTAGAGTGGGGACTAAAGTGATGAGTTTTTTTTTCTTCCTCTTACATACAACAACATAATGGACCAAAAGAAATAAAGAAATAAAAATAATAATAAAATGTGATTCTGTACTTATTGAGATTCCATGGTGCAGAAAACAGTGATTTCTTTCCCCGGTATTTTATTTAATATCTGCCATTTTTTCACACTGAGCTTGTGTTAGTCTAAATTGCAAAGTCATGTCAGTGTCTATTTTATTCTAGCTTGTATGTAGAAAAAAGTCACATAGATTTCAGCTTCTTAAGAGTAGCCTAAAACATCTTTACTAAGTGGTTTTAGTAGTGATATAATGTGTCGGCTGTGGTAATGAATTTGCAGTGACTCATAAAGTCACAGCTGCCTGTGCATCATTTCACTCTGTTAATATAACTGGGGTATACTTTCCTTTTGCATTTCATTACCACATTTATCACATCTGATGGAAGCTTGATTTAACTTTCCTTTGCTTGTTGAATGTAGAAATGTAGAGGATAATGATGTAGTTGTGTAATGTGTCCAGTTATACCATAAATATTACGGTTGCACAAAAACTGAAAACTCAATTATCATCCAATTTAACCAGTTTAGGAATATCTGAATATATTATGGAAAAATTGAATAAAAAAGATTTTCTTTTTAGTTTGTATATTAGACTTATTTCTTTATTAATTTGTATATATTACATTATATTATTAAAACAGACAATAGAAATTGAACGCTTATTGAATGAACATTAAGCCAATAAAAGCACGATCATGGTTGAAATAAGATTAACTGAGCAGCTCTAATGAATATGATATTTGAATTAGAGATCTAAAAGTTCACTATGAGCCTCTGTTACATTCAATTCATAGCTTAACAAGATCATCTTTTCAGTTCTGTCACATTTTGCTTTTCAATATTGTAACTGTAAAGTTCCCCAAACAAAGATGTGTTATTTTTGGTACGTAGATGAATAAAATTGTGGGTGTCTACTGAATTTCTTCAGAAGTCGAGTGTTCTGTTTTATCTGTTCATATCTGTTCATTCAAAGACATGACAAGTACCATTAACTCTCATGTTTCATGAATCATGCAGTGTTGTATCTTTCTTTTACACACACCACCATGTACAGCAACCTGCACAGTATGACTCACTCAGAGACTGTGATGTCATGATGAATCCGGTTGCCATGGCACTGAAGCGGTGACTGGGACAAAAAATACTCTTAGGTGATCGCACTGTTCGTATACTGTATACATAAGCAGGTAAAATGCATTTCTGCAAGAAACACAGACATGCACACATGTTATTTCCTCAGGAAAACATGGACACACACACACACACACACACACACACACACACACCATCATCATCACCCTCTATGCTTTTTGGGACACAGCAACAGTTAAACATGCTCTCTGATACACATCTGAACCCACTTTGAAATTATCATGCTGGATGTAGCCATTAGAGAACAGGTTAGTTATGGCTATAAAGGTATGGCTCATGGTCAGTTACAATGCTCTAGTCTGTTGTATTCAAGTGTTGATCCACTGGTAACAAGCCCAAAATACCAAGAACACATATCCTCACAACATTACACTTCTTCCATCAGCTTGCACAGTTGACACAAGGCAGGTTGGGTTCATGGTTTAATGTTGCTAAATTCTATGAGCCTAAGCAGAATTCAGGATTCATCAGAACTTTCCAATCTTCAGCTGTCCAGTTTTGATGAGCCTTTGCATACTGTAGCCTCAGCTTTTGGTTACTGGCTGACAGAGCTGGAGCCTGACATGGTCTTCTGCTGTTATAACACATCTACATCAAGGTTTGACACCTCAAGGTCTTGTGCATTCTGAGATGCTTTTCTGCTCACCAGAATTATACAGAGTGGTTATATGAGTTACGAAGCTTTTTGTCCATTGTTTAAAAAAGAATACATATAAAATGTAATTGGATTTAATCAGCTCAAACCCATCAGGCCATTTTCCATTTCTGTGCACAGAACTGATTTGCCTTTAATGTGCCATTCTGAGTAAACTCTTGACTGATTTGCACAAAACTCCCAGGAGATCAGCAGTTACAGAAACACTCAAACCAGCCCATCTGGCATCAACAATCATGCCATGGACAAAATCACATTTTTCTCCATTCTTAGGGTTGATGTGAAGATTAGATCCACATGATTGTACTGTATGTGTTTCACTGCTGCAACCTGATTGGCTGATTAGATAATTGCATGAATGTTTAGTTGTACATGTGTTCCTAGTAAAGTGCTTAGTGATTGACTTTAGTCGGGAATTATATTTAACCTTGCTGTGACCTTGATCTTATTTGGATCAGTTCC